>NW_027039183.1:0-40763 GCF_034236695.1 Oncorhynchus nerka | reverse complement strand
GAGCAGTCTAATGGAACTATCACACTGAGTCACACTCTAATGGAACTATCACACTGAGTCACTGAGCAGTCTGTAATGGAACTATCACACTGAGTCACTGAGCAGTCTGTAATGGAACTATCACACTGAGTCACAGTCTAATGGAACTATCACACTGAGTCACTGAGCAGTCTAATGGAACTATCACACTGAGTCACTGTAATAACACTGAGTCACTGAGCAGTCTAATGGAACTATCACACTGAGTCACTGAGCAGTCTGTAATGGAACTATCACACTGAGTCACTGAGTAGTCTGTAATGGAACTATCACACTGAACAGTCTAATGGAACTATCACACTGAGCAGTCTGTAATGGAACTATCACACTGAGTCACTGAGCAGTCTAATGGAACTATCACACTGAGTGTAATGGAACTATCACACTGAGCAGTCTAATGGAACTATCACACTGAGTCACTGAGTCTGTAATGGAACTATCACACTGAGTCACTGAGCAGTCTAATGGAACTATCACACTGAGTCACTGAGCAGTCTGTAATGGAACTATCACACTGAGTCACTGAGCAGTCTAATGGAAATATCACACTGAGCAGTCTGTAATGGAACTATCACATTGAGTCACTGAGCAGTCTAATGGAACTATCACACTGAGTAGTCTGTAATGGAACTATCACACTGAGCAGTCTGTAATGGAACTATCACACTGAGTCACTGAGCAGTCTAATGGAACTATCACACTGAGTCACTGAGCAGTCTGTAATGGAACTATCACACTGAGCAGTCTGTAATGGAACTATCACACTGAGTCACTGAGCAGTCTGTAATGGAACTATCACACTGAACAGTCTAATGGAACTATCACACGGAGTCACTGAACAGTCTAATGTAACTATCACACTAAGCAGTCTGTAATGGAACTATCACACTGAGTCACTGAGCAGTCTGTAATGGAACTATCACACTGAGTCACTGAGCAGTCTAATGGAACTATCACACTGAGTCACTGAGCAGTCTAATGGAACTATCACACTGAGTCACTGAGCAGTCTGTAATGGAACTATCACACTGAGCAGTCTGTAATGGAACTATCACACTGAGTCACTGAGCAGTCTAATGGAACTATCACACTGAGTTACTGAGCAGTCTGTAATGGAACTATCACACTGAGCAGTCACTGAGTCAGCAGTCTAATGGAACTATCACACTGAGTCACTGAGCAGTCTAATGGAACTATCACACTGAGTCACTGAGCAGTCTAATGGAACTATCACACTGAGTCACTGAGCAGTCTGTAATGGAACTATCACACTGAACAGTCTAATGGAACTATCACACGGAGTCACTGAACAGTCTAATGTAACTATCACACTGAGCAGTCTGTAATGGAACTATCACACTGAGTCACTCTGTAATGGAACTATCACACTGAGTCACTGAGCAGTCTGTAATGGAACTATCACACTGAGTCACTGAGCAGTCTAATGGAACTATCACACTGAGTCACTGAGCAGTCTGTAATGGAACTATCACACTGAGCAGTCTAATGGAACTATCACACTGAATCACTGAGCAGTCTGTAATGGAACTATCACACTGAGTCACTGAGCAGTCTATTGGAACTATCACACTGAGTCACTGAGCAGTCTAATGGAACTATCACACTGAGTCACTGAGCGGTCTGTAATGGAACTATCACACTGAGTCACTGAGCAGTCTAATGGGACTATCACACTGAGTCACTGAGCAGTCTGTAATGGAACTATCACACTGAGTCACTGAGCAGTCTGTAATGGAACTATCACACTGAACAGTCTAATGGAACTATCACACGGAGTCACTGAACAGTCTAATGTAACTATCACACTGAGCAGTCTGTAATGGAACTATCACACTGAGTCACTGAGCAGTCTAATGGAACTATCACACTGAGTCACTGAGCAGTCTGTAATGGAACTATCACACTGAGTCACTGAGCAGTCTAATGGAACTATCACACTGAGTTACTGAGCAGTCTGTAATGGAACTATCACACTGAGTCACTGAGCAGTCTAATGGAACTATCACACTGAGTCACTGAGCAGTCTGTAATGGAACTATCACACTGAGTCACTGAGCAGTCTAATGGAACTATCACACTGAGTCACTGAGCAGTCTAATGGAACTATCACACTGAGTCACTGAGCAGTCTGTAATGGAACTATCACACTGAGTCACTGAACAGTCTAATGTAACTATCACACTGAGCAGTCTGTAATGGAACTATCACACTGAGCAGTCTGTAATGGAACTATCACACTGAGTCACTGAGCAGTCTGTAATGGAACTATCACACTGAGTCACTGAGCAGTCTAATGGAACTATCACACTGAGTCACTGAGCAGTCTGTAATGGAACTATCACACTGAGTCTCTGAGCAGTCTGTAATGGAACTATCACACTGAGTCACTGAGCAGTCTAATGGAACTATCACACTGACTCACTGAGCAGTCTGTAATGGAACTATCACACTGAGTCACTGAGCATTCTGTAATGGAACTATCACACTGAGTGACTGAGCAGTCTAATGGAACTATCACACTGAGTGACTGAGCAGTCTAATGGAACTATCACACTGAGCAGTCTACTATCACACTGAGTCACTGAGCAGTCTAATGGAACTATCACACTGGAACTCTGTATCACACTGAGTCACTGAGCAGTCTGTAATGGAACTATCACACTGAGTCACTGAGCAGTCTAATGGAACTATCACACTGAGTCACTGAGCAGTCTAATGGAACTATCACACTGAGTCACTGAGCAGTCTAAGTGGAAACTATCACACTGAGCAGTGGAACTATCACACTGAGCAATGGAACTATCACACTGAGCAGTCTGTAATGGAACTATCACACTGAGTCACTGAGCAGTCTAATGGAACTATCACACTGAGTCACTGAGCAGTCTGTAATGGAACTATCACACTGAGTCACTGAGCAGTCTAATGGAACTATCACACTGAGCAGTCACTGAGTCACTGAGCAGTCTAATGGAACTATCACACTGAGTCACTCAGTCTGTAATGGAACTATCACACTGAGCAGTCTGTAATGGAACTATCACACTGAGTCACTGAGCAGTCTAATGGAACTATCACACTGAGTCACTGACAGTCTAATGGAACTATCACACTGTCTGTAATGGAACTATCACACTGTCACTGATGGAACTATCACACTGAGTCACTGAGCAGTCTAATGGAACTATCACACTGAGTCACTGAGCAGTCTAATGGAACTATCACACTGAGTCACTGAGCAGTCTAATGGAACTGAGCAGTCTAATGGAACTATCACACTGAGTCACTGAGCAGTCTAATGGAACTATCACACTGAGTCACTGAGCAGTCTAATGGAACTATCACACTGAGTCACTGAGCAGTCTAATGGAACTATCACACTGAGTCACTGAGCAGTCTAATGGAACTATCACACTGAGTCACTGAGCAGTCTGAGCAGTCTAATGGAACTATCACACTGAGTCACTGAGCAGTCTAATGGAACTATCACACTGGAACTATCACACTGAGTCACTGAGCAGTCTAATGGAACTATCACACTGAGCAGTCTGTAATGGAACTATCACACTGAGTCACTGAGCAGTCTGTAATGGAACTATCACACTGAGTCACTGAGCAGTCTAATGGAACTATCACACTGAGTCACTGAGCAGTCTAATGGAACTATCACACTGAGTCACTGAGCAGTCTGTAATGGAACTATCACACTGAGCAGTCTAATGGAACTATCAGTCAGTCTAATGGAACTATCACACTGAGTCACTGAGCAGTCTGTAATGGAACTATCACACTGAGTCACTGAGCAGTCTGTAATGGAACTATCACACTGAGTCACTGAGCAGTCTAATGGAACTATCACACTGAGTCAATGGAACTATCACACAGTGGAACTATCACACTGAGTCACTGAGCAGTCTGTAATGGAACTATCACACTGAGTCACTGAGCAGTCTAATGGAACTATCACACTGAATGGAACTATCACTGAGCAGTCTAATGGAACTATCACACTGAGTCACTGAGCAGTCTAATGGAACTATCACACTGAGTCACTGAACAGTCTGTAATGGAACTATCACACTGAGTCACTGAGCAGTCTGTAATGGAACTATCACACTGAACAGTCTAATGGAACTATCACACGGGTCACTGAACAGTCTAATGTAACTATCACACTGAGCAGTCTGTAATGGAACTATCACACTGAGTCACTGAGCAGTCTAATGGAACTATCACACTGAGTCACTGAGCAGTCTGTAATGGAACTATCACACTGAGTCACTGAGCAGTCTGTAATGGAACTATCACACTGAGTCACTGAGCAGTCTAATGGAACTATCACACTGAGTCACTGAGCAGTCTAATGGAACTATCACACTGAGTCACTGAGCAGTCTAATGGAACTATCACACTGAGTCACTGAGCAGTCTAATGGAACTATCACACTGAGCAGTCTATTGGAACTATCACACTGAGTCACTGAGCAGTCTAATGGAACTATCACACTGAGTCACTGAGCAGTCTGTAATGGAACTATCACACTGAGTCACTGAGCAGTCTGTAATGGAACTATCACACTGAGTCACTGAGCAGTCTGTAATGGAACTATCACACTGAACAGTCTAATGGAACTATCACACGGAGTCACTGAACAGTCTAATGTAACTATCACACTAAGCAGTCTGTAATGGAACTATCACACTGAGTCACTGAGCAGTCTGTAATGGAACTATCACACTGAGTCACTGAGCAGTCTAATGGAACTATCACACTGAGTCACTGAGCAGTCTAATGGAACTATCACACTGAGTCACTGAGCAGTCTGTAATGGAACTATCACACTGAGCAGTCTGTAATGGAACTATCACACTGAGTAGTCTAATGGAACTATCACACTGAGTTACTGAGCAGTCTGTAATGGAACTATCACACTGAGTCACTGAGCAGTCTAATGGAACTATCACACTGAGTCACTGAGCAGTCTAATGGAACTATCACACTGAGCAGTCTATTGGAACTATCACACTGAGTCACTGAGCAGTCTGTAATGGAACTATCACACTGAGTCACTGAGCAGTCTAATGGAACTATCACACTGAACAGTCTAATGGAACTATCACACGGAGTCACTGAACAGTCTAATGTAACTATCACACTAAGCAGTCTGTAATGGAACTATCACACTGAGCAGTCTGTAATGGAACTATCACACTGAGTCACTGAGCAGTCTAATGGAACTATCACACTGCAGTCTGTAATGGAACTATCACACTGAGTCACTGAGCAGTCTAATGGAACTATCACACTGAGTCACTGAGCAGTCTAATGGAACTATCACACTGAGTCACTGAGCAGTCTGTAATGGAACTATCACACTGAGTCACTGAGCAGTCTAATGGAACTATCACACTGAGTCACTGAGCAGTCTGTAATGGAACTATCACACTGAGCAGTCTAATGGAACTATCACACTGAGTTACTGAGCAGTCTGTAATGGAACTATCACACTGAGCAGTCTGTAATGGAACTATCACACTGAGTTACTGAGCAGTCTGTAATGGAACTATCACACCGAGCAGTCTAATGGAACTATCACACTGAGTTACTGAGCAGTCTGTAATGGAACTATCACACTGAGTCACTGAGCAGTCTAATGGAACTATCACACTGAGTCACTGAGCAGTCTGTAATGGAACTATCACACTGAGTCACTGAGCAGTCTAATGGAACTATCACACTGAGTCACTGAGCAGTCTAATGGAACTATCACACTGAGTCACTGAGCAGTCTAATGGAACTATCACACTGAGTCACTGAGCAGTCTGTAATGGAACTATCACACTGAGTCACTGAGCAGTCTAATGGAACTATCACACTGAGTCACTGAGCAGTCTGTAATGGAACTATCACACTGAGTCACTGAGCAGTCTGTAATGGAACTATCACACTGAGTCACTGAGCAGTCTAATGGAACTAATGGAACTATCACACTGAGTCACTGAGCAGTCTGTAATGGAACTATCACACTGAACAGTCTAATGGAACTATCACACGGAGTCACTGAACAGTCTAATGTAACTATCACACTGAGCAGTCTGTAATGGAACTATCACACTGAGTCACTGAGCAGTCTAATGGAACTATCACACTGAGTCACTGAGCAGTCTGTAATGGAACTATCACACTGAGCAGTCTACTATCACACTGAGCAGTCTGTAATGGAACTATCACACTGAGTCACTGAGCAGTCTAATGGAACTATCACACTGAGTCACTGAGCAGTCTGGAACTATCAATGGAACTATCACACTGAGTCACTGAGCAGTCTAATGGAACTATCACACTGGAACTGAGCAGTCTGTAATGGAACTATCACACTGAGTCACTGAGCAGTCTGTAATGGAACTATCACACTGAGTCACTGAGCAGTCTGTAATGGAACTATCACACTGAACAGTCTAATGGAACTATCACATGGAACTCACTGAACAGTCTAATGTAACTATCACACTAAGCAGTCTGTAATGGAACTATCACACTGAGTCACTGAGCAGTCTGTAATGGAACTATCACACTGAGTCACTGAGCAGTCTAATGGAACTATCACACTGAGTCACTGAGCAGTCTAATGGAACTCACTGAGTCACTGCAGTCTGTAATGGAACTATCACACTGAGCAGTCTGTAATGGAACTATCACACTGAGTCACTGAGCAGTCTAATGGAACTATCACACTGAGTCACTGAGCAGTCTGTAATGGAACTATCACACTGAGTCACTGAGCAGTCTAATGGAACTATCACACTGAGTCACTGAGCAGTCTAATGGAACTATCATGGAACTATCACACTGAGTCACTGAGCAGTCTGTAATGGAACTATCATCACTGAGTCACTGAGCAGTCTGTAATGGAACTATCACACTGAGTCACTGAGCAGTCTAATGGAACTATCACACTGAGTATCACACGAGTCACTGAACAGTCTAATGTAACTATCACACTGAGCAGTCTGAGTCTATCACTGAGCAGTCTGTAATGGAACTATCACACTGAGTCTGTCTGTAATGGAACTATCACACTGAGTCACTGAGCAGTCTAATGGAACTATCACACTGAGTCACTGAGCAGTCTGTAATGGAACTATCACAGTCTGGAACTATCACACTGTCACACTGAGCAGTCTGTAATGGAACTATCACACTGAGTCACTGAGCAGTCTGTAATGGAACTATCACACTGAGTCACTGAGCAGTCTAATGGAACTATCACACTGAGTCACTGAGCAGTCTGTAATGGAACTATCACACTGAGTCACTGAGCAGTCTAATGGAACTATCACACTGAGTAGTCTGTAATGGAACTATCACACTGAGCAGTCTGTAATGGAACTATCACACTGAGTCACTGAGCAGTCTAATGGAACTATCACACTGAGTCACTGAGCAGTCTGTAATGGAACTATCACACTGAGTCACTGAGCAGTCTAATGGAACTATCACACTGAGTCACTGAGCAGTCTAATGGAACTATCACACTGGAACTATCACACTGAGTCACTGAGCAGTCTGTAATGGAACTATCACACTGAGTCACTGAGCAGTCTAATGGAACTAATGGAACTATCACACTGAGTCACTGAACAGTCTAATGGAACTATCACACTGCAGTCTGTAATGGAACTATCACACTGAGCAGTCTGTAATGGAACTATCAATGGAACTATCACACTGAGTCACTGAGCAGTCTGTAATGGAACTATCACACTGAGTCACTGAGCAGTCTAATGGAACTATCACACTGAGTCACTGAGCAGTCTAATGGAACTATCACACTGAGTCACTGAGCAGTCTGTAATGGAACTATCACACTGAGCAGTCTAATGGAACTATCACACTGAGTTACTGAGCAGTCTGTAATGGAACTATCACACTGAGCAGTCTGTAATGGAACTATCACACTGAGTTACTGAGCAGTCTGTAATGGAACTATCACACTGAGTCACTGAGCAGTCTAATGGAACTATCACACTGAGTCACTGAGCAGTCTGTAATGGAACTATCACACCGAGCAGTCTAATGGAACTAAGTCTGTAATGGAACTATCACACTGAGTCACTGAGCAGTCTAATGGAACTATCACACTGAGTCACTGAGCAGTCTGTAATGGAACTATCACACTGAGTCACTGAGCAGTCTAATGGAACTATCACACTGAGTCACTGAGCAGTCTAATGGAACTATCACACTGAGTCACTGAGCAGTCTAATGGAACTATCACACTGAGTCACTGAGCAGTCTGTAATGGAACTATCACACTGAACAGTCTAATGGAACTATCACACGGAGTCACTGAACAGTCTAATGTAACTATCACACTGAGCAGTCTGTAATGGAACTATCACACTGAGTCACTGAGCAGTCTAATGGAACTATCACACTGAGTCACTGAGCAGTCTGTAATGGAACTATCACACTGAGTCACTGAGCAGTCTAATGGAACTATCACACTGAGTCACTGAGCAGTCTGTAATGGAACTATCACACTGAGTCACTGAGCAGTCTAATGGAACTATCACACTGAGTCACTGAGCAGTCTGTAATGGAACTATCACACTGAGTCACTATCACACTGAGCAGTCTGTAATGGAACTATCACACTGAGTCACTGAGCAGTCTAATGGAACTATCACACTGAGTCACTGAGCAGTCTAATGGAACTATCACACTGAGTCACTGAGCAGTCTGTAATGGAACTATCACACTGAGTCACTGAGCAGTCTAATGGAACTATCACACTGAGTCACTGAGCAGTCTGTAATGGAACTATCACACTGAGTCACTGAGCAGTCTAATGGAACTATCCACACTGAGTCTGAGCAGTCTGTAATGGAACTATCACACTGAGTCACTGTCTAATGGAACTATCACACTGAGTCACTGAGCAGTCTAATGGAACTATCACACTGAGTCACTGAGCAGTCAATGGAACTATCACACTGAGTCACAGTCTAATGGAACTATCACACTGAGTCACTGAGCAGTCTGTAATGGAACTATCACACTGAGTCACTGAGCAGTCTAATGGAACTATCACACTGAGTCACTGAGCAGTCTAATGGAACTATCACACTGAGTCACTGAGCAGTCTGTAATGGAACTATCACACTGAGTCAGCAGTCTGTAATGGAACTATCACACTGAGTCACTGTCTGTATGGAACTATCACACTGAGTCACTGAGCAGTCTGTAATGGAACATCACACTGTCTGAGCAGTCTAATGGAACTATCACACTGAGCAGTCTAATGGAACTATCAGCAGTCACTGAGCAGTCTGGAACTATCACACTGAGCAGTCTACTATCACACTGAGTCACTGAGCAGTCTAATGGAACTATCACACTGAGTCACTGAGCAGTCTGTAATGGAACTATCACACTGAGTCACTGAGCAGTCTGTAATGGAACTATCACACTGAACAGTCAATGGAACTATCACAGAGTCACAGCAGTCTAATGGAACTATCACACTGAGTCTGTACTGAGCAGTCTGTAATGGAACTATCACACTGAGCAGTCTGTAATGGAACTATCACACTGAGTCACTGAGCAGTCTAATGGAACTATCACACTGAGTCACTGAGCAGTCTGTAATGGAACTATCACACTGAGTCACTGAGCAGTCTAATGGAAATATCACACTGAGCAGTCTGTAATGGAACTATCACATTGAGTCACTGAGCAGTCTAATGGAACTATCACACTGAGTCTGTAATGGAACTGAGCAGTCTGTAATGGAACTATCACACTGAGTCACTGAGCAGTCTAATGGAACTATCACACTGAGTCACTGAGCAGTCTGTAATGGAACTATCACACTGAGCAGTCTGTAATGGAACTATCACACTGAGTCACTGAGCAGTCTAATGTAACTATCACACTGAGTCACTGAGCAGTCTAATGGAACTATCACACTGAGTGACTGAGCAGTCTAATGGAACTATCACACTGAGTGACTGAGCAGCAATGGAACTCTGTAAGTGGAACTATCACACTGAGTCACTGAGCAGTCTGTAATGGAACTATCACACTGAGTCACTGAGCAGTCTGTAATGGAACTATCACACTGAGTCACTGAGCAGTCTGTAATGGAACTATCACACTGACTGAGCAGTCTGTAATGGAACTATCACACTGAACAGTCTGGAACTATCACATCACTGGAACTATCACACTAAGCAGTCTGTAATGGAACTATCACACTGAGTCACTGAGCAGTCTGTAATGGAACTATCACACTGAGTCACTGAGCAGTCTAATGGAACTATCACACTGAGTCACTGAGCAGTCTAATGGAACTATCACACTGAGTCACTGAGCAGTCTGTAATGGAACTATCACACTGAGCAGTCTGTAATGGAACTATCACACTGAGTCACTGAGCAGTCTAATGGAACTATCACACTGAGTCACTGAGCAGTCTGTAATGGAACTATCACACTGAGTCACTGAGCAGTCTAATGGAACTATCACACTGAGTCACTGAGCAGTCTAATGGAACTATCACACTGAGCAGTCTGTAATGGAACTATCACACTGAGCAGTCTGTAATGGAACTATCACACTGAGCAGTCTGTAATGGAACTATCACACTGAGTCACTGAACAGTCTAATGTAACTATCACACTAAGCAGTCTGTAATGGAACTATCACACTGAGCAGTCTGTAATGGAACTATCACACTGAGTCACTGAGCAGTCTAATGGAACTATCACACTGAGTCACTGAGCAGTCTGTAATGGAACTATCACACTGAGTCACTGAGCAGTCTAATGGAACTATCACACTGAGTCACTGAGCAGTCTAATGGAACTATCACACTGAGTCACTGAGCAGTCTGTAATGGAACTATCACACTGAGCAGTCTAATGGAACTATCACACTGAGTTACTGAGCAGTCTGTAATGGAACTATCACACTGAGTCACTGAGCAGTCTAATGGAACTATCACACTGAGTCACTGAGCAGTCTGTAATGGAACTATCACACTGAGTCACTGAGTTACTGAGCAGTCTGTAATGGAACTATCACACTGAGTCACTGAGCAGTCTAATGGAACTATCACACTGAGTCACTGAGCAGTCTGTAATGGAACTATCACACTGAGTCACTGAGCAGTCTAATGGAACTATCACACTGAGTCACTGAGCAGTCTAATGGAACTATCACACTGAGTCACTGAGCAGTCTAATGGAACTATCACACTGAGTCACTGAGCAGTCTAATGGAACTATCACACTGAGTCACTGAGCAGTCTGTAATGGAACTATCACACTGAGTCACTGAGCAGTCTGTAATGGAACTATCACACTGAGTCACTGAGCAGTCTGTAATGGAACTATCACACTGGAACTATCACACTGAGCAGTCTGTAATGGAACTATCACACTGAGTCACTGAGCAGTCTAATGGAACTATCACACTGAGTCACTGAGCAGTCAATGGAACTATCACACTGAGTCACTGAGCAGTCTGTAATGGAACTATCACACTGAGTCACTGAGCAGTCTGTAATGGAACTATCACACTGAGTCACTGAGCAGTCTAATGGAACTATCACACTGAGTCACTGAGCAGTCTAATGGAACTATCACACTGAGCAGTCTATTGGAACTATCACACTGAGTCACTGAGCAGTCTAATGGAACTATCACACTGAGTCACTGAGCAGTCTGTAATGGAACTATCACACTGAGTCACTGAGCAGTCTAATGGAACTATCACACTGAGTCACTGAGCAGTCTGTAATGGAACTATCACACTGAACAGTCTAATGGAACTATCACACGGAGTCACTGAACAGTCTAATGTAACTATCACACTGAGCAGTCTGTAATGGAACTATCACACTGAGTCACTGAGCAGTCTGTAATGGAACTATCACACTGAGTCACTGAGCAGTCTAATGGAACTATCACACTGAGTCACTGAGCAGTCTAATGGAACTATCACACTGAGTCAGTCTGTAATGGAACTATCACACAGCAGTCTGTAATGGAACTATCACACTGAGCAGTCTAATGGAACTATCACACTGAGTTACTGAGCAGTCTGTAATGGAACTATCACACTGAGTCACTGAGCAGTCTAATGGAACTATCACACTGAGTGACTGAGCAGTCTAATGGAACTATCACACTGAGCAGTCTATTGGAACTATCACACTGAGTCACTGAGCAGTCTAATGGAACTATCACACTGAGTCACTGAGCAGTCTACTATCACACTGAGTCACTGAGCAGTCTGTAATGGAACTATCACACTGAGTCACTGAGCAGTCTAATGGAACTATCATGGAATGGAACTATCACACTGAGTCACTGAACAGTCTAATGGAACTATCACACTGAGTCTGTAATGGAACTATCACACTGAGCAGTCTGTAATGGAACTATCACACTGAGTCACTGAGCAGTCTAATGGAACTATCACACTGAGTCACTGAGCAGTCTGTAATGGAACTATCACACTGAGTCACTGAGCAGTCTAATGGAACTATCACACTGAGTCACTGAGCAGTCTAATGGAACTATCACACTGAGTCACTGAGCAGTCTGTAATGGAACTATCACACTGAGCCACTGAGCAGTCTAATGGAACTATCACACTGAGTTACTGAGCAGTCTGTAATGGAACTATCACACTGAGCAGTCTGTAATGGAACTATCACACTGAGTTACTGAGCAGTCTGTAATGGAACTATCACACTGAGTCACTGAGCAGTCTAATGGAACTATCACACTGAGTCACTGAGCAGTCTGTAATGGAACTATCACACCGAGCAGTCTAATGGAACTATCACACTGAGTTACTGAGCAGTCTGTAATGGAACTATCACACTGAGTCACTGAGCAGTCTAATGGAACTATCACACTGAGTCACTGAGCAGTCTGTAATGGAACTAGTCTAATGGAACTATCACACTGAGTCAGCTATCACACTGAGTCACTGAGCAGTCTAATGGAACTATCACACTGAGTCACTGAGCAGTCTGTAATGGAACTATCACACTGAGTCACTGAGCAGTCTAATGGAACTATCACACTGAGTCACTGAGCAGTCTAATGGAACTATCACACTGAGTCACTGAGCAGTCTAATGGAACTATCACACTGAGTCACTGAGCAGTCTAATGGAACTATCACACTGAGTCACTGAGCAGTCTAATGGAACTATCACACTGAGTCACTGAGCAGTCTGTAATGGAACTATCACACTGAGCAGTCTGTAATGGAACTATCACACTGAGTCACTGAGCAGTCTAATGGAACTATCACACTGAGTCACTGAGCAGTCTAATGGAACTATCACACTGAGTCACTGAGCAGTCTAATGGAACTATCACACTGAGTCACTGAGCAGTCTAATGGAACTATCACACTGAGTCACTGAGCAGTCAATGGAACTATCTGAGCAGTCTGTAATGGAACTATCACACTGAGTCACTGAGCAGTCTAATGGAACTATCACACTGAGTCACTGAGCAGTCTGTAATGGAACTATCACACTGAGCAGTCTAATGGAACTATCACACTGAGTTACTGAGCAGTCTGTAATGGAACTATCACACTGAGCAGTCTGTAATGGAACTATCACACTGAGTTACTGAGCAGTCTGTAATGGAACTATCACACTGAGTCACTGAGCAGTCTAATGGAACTATCACACTGAGTCACTGAGCAGTCTGTAATGGAACTATCACACTGAGCAGTCTAATGGAACTATCACACTGAGTCACTGAGCAGTCTGTAATGGAACTATCACACTGAGTCACTGAGCAGTCTAATGGAACTATCACACTGAGTCACTGAGCAGTCTGTAATGGAACTATCACACTGAGTCACTGAGCAGTCTAATGGAACTATCACACTCACTGAGCAGTCTGTAATGGAACTATCACACTGAGTCACTGAGCAGTCTGGAACTAATGGTCAACAGTCTAATGGAACTATCACACTGAGTCACTGAGCAGTCTAATGGAACTATCACACTGAGTCACTGAGCAGTCTAATGGAACTATCACACTGAGTCACTGAGCAGTCTAATGGAACTATCACACTGAGTCACTGAGCAGTCTGTAATGGAACTATCACACTGAGCAGTCAATGGAACTATCACACTGAGTCACTGAGCAGTCTGTAATGGAACTATCACACTGAGTCACTGAGCAGTCTAATGGAACTATCACACTGAGTCACTGAGCAGTCTGTAATGGAACTATCACACTGAGTCACTGAGCAGTCTGTAATGGAACTATCACACTGAGTCACTGAACAGTCTGTACATGGAACTGATCAACTGAGTCACACTGAGCAGTCTGTAATGGAACTATCACACTGAGTCACTGAGCAGTCTAATGGAACTATCACACTGAGTCACTGAGCAGTCTGTAATGGAACTATCACACACTGAAGTCTAATGGAACTCACACTGAGTCACTGAGCAGTCTGTAATGGAACTATCACACTGAGTCACTGAGCAGTCTAATGGAACTATCACACTGAGTCTAATGGAACTATCACACTGAGCAGTCAGTCTAATGGAACTATCACACTGAGTCACTGAGCAGTCTAATGGAACTATCACACTGAGTCACTGAGCAGTCTAATGGAACTATCACACTGAGTCACTGAGCAGTCTAATGGAACTATCACACTGAGTCACTGAGCAGTCTGTAATGGAACTATCACACTGAGCAGTCAATGGAACTGAGTCAGTCTAATGGAACTATCACACTGAGTCACTGAGCAGTCTGTAATGGAACTATCACACTGAGTCACTGAGCAGTCTGTAATGGAACTATCACACTGAGCAGTCTAATGGAACTATCACACTGAGTCACTGAGCAGTCTGTAATGGAACTATCACACTGAGCAGTCTGTAATGGAACTATCACACTGAGCAGTCTGTAATGGAACTATCACACTGAGTCACTGAGCAGTCTAATGGAACTATCACACTGAGTCACTGAGCAGTCTGTAATGGAACTATCACACCGAGCAGTCTAATGGAACTATCACACTGAGTTACTGAGCAGTCTGTAATGGAACTATCACACTGAGTCACTGAGCAGTCTGTAATGGAACTATCACACCGAGCAGTCTAATGGAACTATCACACTGGACTGAGCAGTCTGGAACTATCACACTGAGTCACTGAGCAGTCTAATGGAACTATCACACTGAGTCACTGAGCAGTCTGTAATGGAACTATCACACTGAGTCACTGAGCAGTCTAATGGAACTATCACACTGAGTCACTGAGCAGTCTAATGGAACTATCACACTGAGTCACTGAGCAGTCTAATGGAACTATCACACTGAGTCACTGAGCAGTCTAATGGAACTATCACACTGAGTCAAGCAGTCTAATGGAACTATCACACTGAGTCACTGAGCAGTCTGTAATGGAACTATCACACTGAGCAGTCTGTAATGGAACTATCACACTGAGTCACTGAGCAGTCTGTAATGGAACTATCACACTGAGTCACTGAGCAGTCTGTAGGAACTATCACACTGAGTCACTGAGCAGTCTGTAATGGAACTATCACACTGAGTCACTGAGCAGTCTGTAATGGAACTATCACACTGAGTCTGAGCAGTCTAATGGAACTATCACACTGAGTCACTGAGCAGTCTGTAATGGAACTATCACACTGAGTCACTGTCTAATGGAACTATCACACTGAGTCACTGAGCAGTCTGTAATGGAACTATCACACTGAGTCACTGAGCAGTCTAATGGAACTATCACAGTCACTGAGCAGTCTGTAATGGAACTATCACACTGAGTCACTGAGCAGTCTAATGGAACTATCACACTGAGTCACTGAGCAGTCTAATGGAACTATCACACTGAGTCAATCTGTAATGGAACTATCACACTGAGTCACTGAGCAGTCTAATGGAACTATCACACTGAGTCACTGAGCAGTCTAATGGAACTATCACACTCACTGAGCAGTCTGTAATGGAACTATCACACTGAGCAGTCTGTAATGGAACTATCACACTGAGTCTGAGCAGTCTAATGGAACTATCACACTGAGTCACTGAGCAGTCTAATGGAACTATCACACTGGAACAGTCTATCACACTGAGTCACTGAGCAGTCTAATGGAACTATCACACTGAGTCACTGAGCAGTCTAATGGAACTATCACACTGAGCAGTCTGTACTGAGCAGTCTAATGGAACTATCACACTGAGTCACTGAGCAGTCTGTAATGGAACTATCACACTGAGTCTAATGGAACATCACACTGAGTTACTGAGCAGTCTGAGAACTATCACACTGAGCAGTCTGTAATGGAACTATCACACTGAGTTACTGAGCAGTCTGTAATGGAACTATCACACTGAGTCACTGAGCAGTCTAATGGAACTATCACACTGAGTCACTGAGCAGTCTGTAATGGAACTATCACACTGGAGTCACTGAGCAGTCTGTAATGGAACTATCACACTGAGTCACTGAGCAGTCTGTAATGGAACTATCACACTGAGTCACTGCAGTCTAATGGAACTATCACACTGAGTCACTGAGCAGTCTGTAATGGAACTATCACACTGAGTCACTGAGCAGTCTAATGGAACTATCACACTGAGTCACTGAGCAGTCTAATGGAACTATCACACTGAGTCACTGAGCAGTCTGTAATGGAACTATCACACTGAGTCACTGAGCAGTCTAATGGAACTATCACACTGAGTCACTGAGCAGTCTAATGGAACTATCACACTGAACTAGTCACACTGAGTCACTGAGCAGTCTAATGGAACTATCACACTGAGTCACTGAGCAGTCTGTAATGGAACTATCACACTGAGCAGTCTGTAATGGAACTATCACACTGAGTTACTGAGCAGTCTGTAATGGAACTATCACACTGAGTCACTGAGCAGTCTAATGGAACTATCACACTGAGTCACTGAGCAGTCTGTAATGGAACTATCACACTGAGTCACTGAGCAGTCTGTAATGGAACTATCACACTGAGTCACTGAGCAGTCTAATGGAACTATCACACTGAGCAGTCTGTAATGGAACTATCACTGACACTGAGCAGTCTAATGGAACTATCACACTGAGTTACTGAGCAGTCTGTAATGGAACTATCACACTGAGTCACTGAGCAGTCTAATGGAACTATCACACTGAGTCACTGAGCAGTCTGTAATGGAACTATCACACTGAGTCACTGAGCAGTCTAATGGAACTATCACACTGAGTCACTGAGCAGTCTAATGGAACTATCACACTGAGTCACTGAGCAGTCTATGGAACTATCACACTGAGTCACTGAGCAGTCTAATGGAACTATCACACTGAGTCACTGAGCAGTCTAATGGAACTATCACACTGAGACTGAGCAGTCTAATGGAACTATCACACTGAGTCACTGAGCAGTCTGAATGGAACTATCACACTGAGTCAGTCTGTAATGGAACTATCACACTGAGTCACTGAGCAGTCTGTAATGGAACTATCACACTGAGTCACTGAGCAGTCTAATGGAACTATCACACTGAGTCACTGAGCAGTCTGTAATGGAACTATCACACTGAGCAGTCTAATGGAACTATCACACTGAGTCACTGAGCAGTCTGTAATGGAACTATCTGAGTCAGTCTGTAATGGAACTATCACACTGAGTCACTGAGCAGTCTGTAATGGAACTATCACACTGAGTCACTGAGCAGTCTAATGGAACTATCACACTGAGTCACTGAGCAGTCTGTAATGGAACTATCACACTGAGTCACTGAGCAGTCTGTAATGGAACTATCACACTGAGTCACTGAGCAGTCTGTAATGGAACTATCACACTGAGTCACTGAGCAGTCTGTAATGGAACTATCACACTGAGTCACTGAGCAGTCTAATGGAACTATCACACTGAGTCACTGAGCAGTCTAATGGAACTATCACACTGAGGAGCAGTCTAATGGAACTATCACTGAGTCACTGAGCAGTCTAATGGAACTATCACACTGAGTCACTGAGCAGTCTAATGGAACTATCACACTGAGTCACTGAGCAGTCTAATGGAACTATCACACTGAGTCACAGCAGTCTAATGGAACTATCACACTGAGTCACTGAGCAGTCTGTAATGGAACTATCACACTGAGCAGTCTGTAATGGAACTATCACACTGAGTCACTGAGCAGTCTGTAATGGAACTATCACACTGAGTCACTGAGCAGTCTAATGGAACTATCACACTGAGTCACTGAGCAGTCTGTAATGGAACTATCACACTGAGTCACTGAGCAGTCTGTAATGGAACTATCACACTGAGTCACTGAGCAGTCTGTAATGGAACTATCACACTGAGTCACTGAGCAGTCTAATGGAACTATCACACTGAGTCACTGAGCAGTCTGTAATGGAACTATCACACCGAGCAGTCTAATGGAACTATCACACTGAGTTACTGAGCAGTCTGTAATGGAACTATCACACTGAGTCACTGAGCAGTCTAATGGAACTATCACACTGAGTCACTGAGCAGTCTAATGGAACTATCACACTGAGCAGTCTATTGGAACTATCACACTGAGTCACTGAGCAGTCTAATGGAACTATCACACTGAGTCACTGAGCAGTCTGTAATGGAACTATCACACTGAGTCACTGAGCAGTCTGTAATGGAACTATCACACTGAGTCACTGAGCAGTCTGTAATGGAACTATCACACTGAACAGTCTAATGGAACTATCACACGGAGTCACTGAACAGTCTAATGTAACTATCACACTAAGCAGTCTGTAATGGAACTATCACACTGAGTCACTGAGCAGTCTGGGAACTATCACACTGAGTCACTGAGCAGTCTGTAATGGAACTAGTCACTGAATGGAACTATCACACTGAGTCACTGAGCAGTCTGTAATGGAACTATCACACTGAGCAGTCTGTACTATCACACTGAGCAGTCTGTAATGGAACTATCACACTGAGTCACTGAGCAGTCTAATGGAACTGGAAATGGAACTATCACACTGAGTCACTGAGCAGTCTAATGGAACTATCACACTGAGTCACTGAGCAGTCTGTAATGGAACTATCACACTGAGTCACTGAGCAGTCTAATGGAACTATCACACTGAGTCACTGAGCAGTCTAATGGAACTATCAGAGCAGTCTATGGAACTATCACACTGAGTCACTGAGCAGTCTGTAATGGAACTATCACACTGAGTCACTGAGCAGTCTAATGGAACTATCACACTGAACAGTCTGGAACTATCACACTGAGTCACTGAGCAGTCTAATGGAACTATCACACTGAGTCTGTAATGGAACTATCACACTGAGTCACTGAGCAGTCTAATGGAACTATCACACTGAGTCACTGAGCAGTCTGTAATGGAACTATCACACTGAGTCACTGAGCAGTCTAATGGAACTATCACACTGAGTCACTGAGCAGTCTAATGGAACTATCACACTGAGTCACTGAGCAGTCTGTAATGGAACTATCACACTGAGCAGTCTAATGGAACTATCACACTGAGTTACTGAGCAGTCTGTAATGGAACTATCACACTGAGCAGTCTGTAATGGAACTATCACACTGAGTTACTGAGCAGTCTGTAATGGAACTATCACACTGAGTCACTGAGCAGTCTAATGGAACTATCACACTGAGTCACTGAGCAGTCTGTAATGGAACTATCACACTGAGTCACTGAGCAGTCTAATGGAACTATCACACTGAGTCACTGAGCAGTCTAATGGAACTATCACACTGAGTCACTGAGCAGTCTAATGGAACTATCACACTGAGTCACTGAGCAGTCTGTAATGGAACTATCACACTGAGTCACTGAGCAGTCTAATGGAACTATCACACTGAGTCACTGAGCAGTCTAATGGAACTATCACACTGAGTCACTGAGCAGTCTAATGGAACAGTCTGTAATGGAACTATCACACTGAGTCACTGAGCAGTCACTGAGCAGTCTGTAATGGAACTATCACACAGTCTGAATGGAACTATCACACTGAGTCAGCAGTCTGTAATGGAACTATCACACTGAGTCACTGAGCAGTCTAATGGAACTATCACACTGAGTCACTGAGCAGTCTGTAATGGAACTATCACACTGAGCAGTCTGTAATGGAACTATCACACTGAGCAGTCTGTAATGGAACTATCACACTGAGTCACTGAGCAGTCTGTAATGGAACTATCACACTGAGTCACTGAGCAGTCTAATGGAACTATCACACTGAGTCACTGAGCAGTCTAATGGAACTATCACACTGAGTCACTGAGCAGTCTAATGGAACTATCACACTGAGTCACTGAGCAGTCTAATGGAACTATCACACTGAGTCACTGAGCAGTCTGTAATGGAACTATCACACTGAGCAGTCTAATGGAACTATCACACTGAGTCACTGAACAGTCTATCACACTGAGCAGTCTGTAATGGAACTATCACACTGAGTCACTGAGCAGTCTAATGGAACTATCACACTGAGTCACTGAGCAGTCTGTAATGGAACTATCACACTGAGTCACTGAGCAGTCTAATGGAACTATCACACTGAGTTACTGAGCAGTCTGTAATGGAACTATCACACTGAGTCACTGAGCAGTCTAATGGAACTATCACACTGAGTCACTGAGCAGTCTGTAATGGAACTATCACACTGAGCAGTCTAATGGAACTATCACACTGAATCACTGAGCAGTCTGTAATGGAACTATCACACTGAGTCACTGAGCAGTCTATTGGAACTATCACACTGAGTCACTGAGCAGTCTAATGGAACTATCACACTGAGTCACTGAGCGGTCTGTAATGGAACTATCACACTGAGTCACTGAGCAGTCTAATGGGACTATCACACTGAGTCACTGAGCAGTCTGTAATGGAACTATCACACTGAGTCACTGAGCAGTCTGTAATGGAACTATCACACTGAACAGTCTAATGGAACTATCTACACGGAACTGATCAGTCTAATGAACTATCACTGAGCAGTCTGTAATGGAACTATCACACTGAGTCACTGAGCAGTCTAATGGAACTATCACACTGAGTCACTGAGCAGTCTGTAATGGAACTATCACACTGAGTCACTGAGCAGTCTGTAATGGAACTATCACACTGAGTCACTGAGCAGTCTAATGGAACTATCACACTGAGTCACTGAGCAGTCTGTAATGGAACTATCACACTGAGTCACTGAGCAGTCTAATGGAACTATCACACTGAGTCACTGAGCAGTCTGTAATGGAACTATCACACTGAGCAGTCTAATGGAACTATCACAGTCACTGAGCAGTCTAATGGAACTATCACACTGAGCAGTCTGTAATGGAACTATCACACTGAGTCACTGAGCAGTCTGTAATGGAACTATCACACTGAGTCACTGAGCAGTCTGTAATGGAACTATCACACTGAGCAGTCTGAATGGAACTATCACACTGAGCAGTCTGTAATGGAACTATCACACTGAGTCACTGAGCAGTCTGGGAACTATCACACTGAGTCACTGAGCAGTCTGTAATGGAACTATCACACTGAGTCACTGAGCAGTCTAATGGAACTATCACACTGAGTCACTGAGCAGTCTAATGGAACTATCACACTGAGTCACTGAGCAGTCTAATGGAACTATCACACTGAGTCACTGAGCAGTCTGTAATGGAACTATCACACTGAGTCACTGAGCAGTCTAATGGAACTATCACACTGAGCAGTCTGTACTGGAACTATCAGTCTGCAGTCTGTAATGGAACTATCACACTGAGTCACTGAGCAGTCTGACACTGAGTCACTGCAGTCTGTAATGGAACTATCACACTGAGTCACTGAGCAGTCTAATGGAACTATCACACTGAGTCACTGAGCAGTCTAATGGAACTATCACACTGAGTCACTGAGCAGTCTAATGGAACTATCACACTGAGCAGTCTAATGGAACTCACACTGAGTCACTGAGTCTGTAATGGAACTATCACACTGAGCAGTCTGTAATGGAACTATCACACTGAGTCACTGAGCAGTCTGTCTGTAATGGAACTATCACACTGAGTCACTGAGCAGTCTAATGGAACTATCACACTGAGTCACTGAGCAGTCTGTAATGGAACTATCACACTGAGCATCACACTGTGAGCAGTCTGTAATGGAACTATCACACTGAGTCACTGAGCAGTCTAATGGAACTATCATCTGAGTCACTGAGCAGTCTGGAACTATCACACTGAGTCACTGAGCAGTCTAATGGAACTATCACACTGAGTTACTGAGCAGTCTGTAATGGAACTATCACACTGAGTCACTGAGCAGTCTAATGGAACTATCACACTGAGTCACTGAGCAGTCTGTAATGGAACTATCACACTGAGTCACTGAGCAGTCTAATGGAACTATCACACTGAGTCACTATCAACTGAGTCACACTGAGCAGTCTAATGGAACTATCACACTGAGTCACTGAGCAGTCTGTAATGGAACTATCACACTGAGCAGTCTGTAATGGAACTATCACACTGAACAGTCTAATGGAACTATCACACGGAGTCACTGAACAGTCTAATGTAACTATCACACTGAGCAGTCTGTAATGGAACTATCACACTGAGTCACTGAGCAGTCTAATGGAACTATCACACTGAGTCACTGAGCAGTCTGTAATGGAACTATCACACTGAGTCACTGAGCAGTCTAATGGAACTATCACACTGAGTCACTGAGCAGTCTGTAATGGAACTATCACACTGAGTCACTGAGCAGTCTAATGGAACTATCACACTGAGTCACTGAGCAGTCTGTAATGGAACTATCACACTGAGCAGTCTACTGAGCAGTCTGTAATGGAACTATCACACTGAGTCACTGAGCAGTCTAATGGAACTATCACACTGAGTCACTGAGCAGTCTAATGGAACTATCACACTGAGTCACTGAGC
The DNA here is from genome assembly GCF_034236695.1 of Oncorhynchus nerka. Lineage (NCBI taxonomy): Eukaryota > Metazoa > Chordata > Actinopteri > Salmoniformes > Salmonidae > Oncorhynchus > Oncorhynchus nerka. The sequence goes on along the minus strand of NW_027039183.1, from coordinate 17,700 downwards.
AGTCTGTAATGGAACTATCACACTGAGTCACTGAGCAGTCTAATGGAACTATCACACTGAGTCAGTCTGTAATGGAACTATCACACTGAGTCACTGAGCAGTCTAATGGAACTATCACACTGAGTCAATGGAACTGAGTCAGTCAGTCTAATGGAACTATCACACTGAGTCACTGAGCAGTCTAATGGAACTATCACACTGAGTCACTGAGCAGTCTGTAATGGAACTATCACACTGAGTCACTGAGCAGTCTAATGGAACTATCACACTGAGTCACTGAGCAGTCTAATGGAACTATCACACTGAGTCACTGAGCAGTCTGTAATGGAACTATCACACTGAGTCACTGAGCAGTCTAATGGAACTATCACACTGAGTCACTGAGCAGTCTGTAATGGAACTATCACACTGAGTCACTGAGCAGTCTAATGGAACTAATGGAACTATCACACTGAGTCACTGAGCAGTCTGTAATGGAACTATCACACTGAGTCACTGAGCAGTCTAATGGAACTATCACACTGAGTCACTGAGCAGTCTAATGGAACTATCACACTGAGTCACTGAGCAGTCTAATGGAACTATCACACTGAGTCACTGAGCAGTCTGTAATGGAACTATCACACTGAGTCACTGAGCAGTCTAATGGAACTATCACACTGAGTCACTGAGCAGTCTGTAATGGAACTATCACACTGAGTCACTGAATGCAGTCTAATGGAACTATCACACTGAGTCACTGAACAGTCTAATGGAACTATCACACTGAGCAGTCTGTAATGGAACTATCACACTGAGTCACTGAGCAGTCTAATGGAACTATCTGAGTCACTGAGCATCACACTGAGTCACTGAGCAGTCTAATGGAACTATCACACTGAGTCACTGAGCAGTCTGTAATGGAACTATCACACTGAGTCACTGAGCAGTCTAATGGAACTATCACACTGAGTCACTGAGCAGTCTGTAATGGAACTATCACACTGAGTCACTGAGCAGTCTAATGGAACTATCACACTGAGTCACTGAGCAGTCTAATGGAACTATCACACTGAGTCACTGAGCAGTCTGTAATGGAACTATCACACTGAGTCACTGAGCAGTCTAATGTATCACACTGAGCAGTCTGTAATGGAACTATCACACTGAGTCACTGAGCAGTCTGTAATGGAACTATCACACTGAGTCAGTCTGTAATGGAACTATCACACTGAGTCACTGAGCAGTCTAATGGAACTATCACACTGAGTAGTCTGTAATGGAACTATCACACTGAGCAGTCTGTAATGGAACTATCACACTGAGTCACTGAGCAGTCTAATGGAACTATCACACTGAGTCACTGAGCAGTCTGTAATGGAACTATCACTGAGTCACTGAGCAGTCTAATGGAACTATCACACTGAGTCACTGAGCAGTCTAATGGAACTATCACACTGAGTCACTGAGCAGTCTGTAATGGAACTATCACACTGAGTCACTGAGCAGTCTGTAATGGAACTATCACACTGAGTCACTGAGCAGTCTGTAATGGAACTATCACACTGAGCAGTCTAATGGAACTATGGAACTATCACACTGCAGTCTAATGGAACTATCACACTGAGCAGTCTGTAATGGAACTATCACACTGAGTCACTGACAGTCTAATGGAACTATCACACTGTCACTGAGCAGTCTAATGGAACTATCACACTGAGTCACTGAGCAGTCTGTAATGGAACTATCACACTGAGTCACTGAGCAGTCTAATGGAACTATCACACTGAGTCACTGAGCAGTCTGTAATGGAACTATCACACTGAGTCACTGAGCAGTCTAATGGAACTATCACACTGAGTCACTGAGCAGTCTAATGGAACTATCACACTGAGTCACTGAACTAGTCTGAGCAGTCTGTAATGGAACTATCACACTGACAGTCTAATGGAACTATCACACTGAGTCACTGAGCAGTCTAATGGAACTATCACACTGAGTCACTGAGCAGTCTGTAATGGAACACACACTGAGCAGTCTGTCTAATGGAACTATCACACTGAGTCACTGAGCAGTCTAATGGAACTAATGGAACTATCACACTGAGTCACTGAGCAGTCTAATGGAACTATCACACTGAGTCACTGAGCAGTCTAATGGAACTATCACACTGAGTCACTGAGCAGTCTGTAATGGAACTATCACACTGAGCAGTCTAATGGAACTATCACACTGAGCAGTCTGTAATGGAACTATCACACTGAGTCACTGAGCAGTCTAATGGAACTATCACACTGAGTCACTGAGCAGTCTGTAATGGAACTATCACACTGAGTCACTGAGCAGTCTGTAATGGAACTATCACACTGAGTCACTGAGCAGTCTAATGGAACTATCACACTGAGTCACTGAGCAGTCTAATGGAACTATCACACTGAGTCACTGAGCAGTCTGTAATGGAACTATCACACTGAGTCACTGAGCAGTCTAATGGAACTATCACACTGAGTCACTGAGCAGTCTGTAATGGAACTATCACACTGAGTCAGTCTGTCTGTAATGGAACTATCACACTGAGTCACTGAGCAGTCTAATGGAACTATCACACTGAGTCACTGAGCAGTCTAATGGAACTATCACACTGAGTCACTGAGTCACTGAGCAGTCTGTATGGAACTATCACACTGAGTCACTGAGCAGTCTAATGGAACTATCACCTGAGTCACTGAGCAGTCTGTAATGGAACTATCACACTGAGTCACTGAGCAGTCTAATGGAACTATCACACTGAGTCAGTCTGTAATGGAACTATCACACTGAGTCACTGAGCAGTCTAATGGAACTATCACACTGAGTCACTGAGCAGTCTGTAATGGAACTATCACACTGAGTCACTGAGCAGTCTGTAATGGAACTATCACTGAGCAGTCTAATGGAACTATCACACTGAGTCACTGAGCAGTCTGTAATGGAACTATCACACTGAGTCACTGTCTAATGGAACAGTCTGAGCAGTCTAATGGAACTATCACACTGAGCAGTCTAATGGAACTATCACACTGAGTCAGTCTGTAATGGAACTATCACACTGAGTCACAGTCTAATGGAACTATCACACTGAGTCACTGAGCAGTCTAATGGAACTATCACACTGAGCAGTCTGTAATGGAACTATCACACTGAGCAGTCTGTAATGGAACTATCACACTGAGTCACTGAGCAGTCTAATGGAACTATCACACTGAGTCAGCAGTCTAATGGAACTATCACACTGAGTCACTGAGCAGTCTAATGGAACTAATGGAACTAATCTACACTGAGTCACTGAGCAGTCTAATGGAACTATCACACTGAGTCACTGAGCAGTCTGTAATGGAACTATCACACTGAGTCACTGAGCAGTCTAATGGAACTATCACACTGAGTCACTGAGCAGTCTGTAATGGAACTATCACACTGAGTCACTGAGCAGTCTAATGGAACTATCACACTGAGTCACTGAGCAGTCTGTAATGGAACTATCACACTGAGTCACTGAATGGAACTATCACACTGAGTCACTGAGCAGTCTAATGGAACTATCACACTGAGTCACTGTCTAATGGAACTATCACACTGAGTCACTGAGCAGTCTAATGGAACTATCACACTGAGTCACTGAGCAGTCTAATGGAACTATCACACTGAGTCACTGAGCAGTCAGTCTGTAATGGAACTATCACACTGAGTCACTGAGCAGTCTGTAATGGAACTATCACACTGAGTCACTGAGCAGTCTGTAATGGAACTATCACACTGAGGAACTATCACACGGAGTCAATGGAACTGAGCAGTCTGTAATGGAACTATCACACTGAGTCACTGAGCAGTCTAATGGAACTATCACACTGAGTCACTGAGCAGTCTGTAATGGAACTATCACACTGAGTCACTGAGCAGTCTAATGGAACTATCACACTGAGTCACTGAGCAGTCTAATGGAACTATCACACTGAGTCACTGAGCAGTCTGTAATGGAACTATCACACTGAGCAGTCTAATGGAACTATCACACTGAGTTACTGAGCAGTCTGTAATGGAACTATCACACTGAGTCACTGAGCAGTCTGTAATGGAACTATCACACTGAGTCACTGAGCAGTCTAATGGAACTATCACACTGAGTCACTGAGCAGTCTAATGGAACTATCACACTGAGTCACTGAGCAGTCTAATGGAACTATCACACTGAGTCACTGAGCAGTCTAATGGAACTATCACACTGAGTCACTGAGCAGTCTGTAATGGAACTATCACACTGAGTCACTGAGCAGTCTAATGGAACTATCACACTGAGTCACTGAGCAGTCTGTAATGGAACTATCACACTGAGTCAACTATCACAGCACTGAACAGTCTAATGTCTAATGGAACTATCACACTGAGTCACTGAGCAGTCTGGAACTATCACACTGAGTCACTGTCTGTAATATCACACTGGAACTATCACACTGAGTCACTGAGCAGTCTAATGGAACTATCACACTGAGTCACTGAGCAGTCTAATGGAACTATCACACTGAGTCACTGAGCAGTCTAATGGAACTATCACACTGAGCAGTCAATGGAACTATCACACTGTCTGTAATGGAACTATCACACTGAGTCACTGAGCAGTCTGTAATGGAACTATCACACTGAGTCACTGAGCAGTCTAATGGAACTATCACACTGAGTCACTGAGCAGTCTGTAATGGAACTATCACACTGAGTCACTGAGCAGTCTAATGGAACTATCACACTGAGTCACTGAGCAGTCTGTAATGGAACTATCACACTGAGTCACTGAGCAGTCTAATGGAACTATCACACTGAGTCACTGAGCAGTCTGTAATGGAACTATCACACTGAGTCACACTGAGCAGTCAGTAATGGAACTATCACACTGAGTCACTGAGCAGTCTAATGGAACTATCACACTGAGTCACTGAGCAGTCTGTAATGGAACTATCACACTGAGTCTAATGGAACTATCACACTGAGTCACTGAGTCTGTAATGGAACTATCACACTGAGCAGTCTGAGGAACTATCACACTGAGTCAGTCTAAATGGAACTATCACACTGAGTCACTGAGCAGTCTGTAATGGAACTATCACACTGAGTCACTGAGCAGTCTGAACAGTCTAATGGAACTATCACACTGAGTCACTGAGCAGTCTAATGGAACTATCACACTGAGTCTGTAATGGAACTATCTGAGCAGTCTGTAATGGAACTATCACACTGAGTCACTGAGCAGTCTAATGGAACTATCACACTGAGTCACTGAGCAGTCTGTAATGGAACTATCACACTGAGTCACTGAGCAGTCTAATGGAACTATCACACTGAGTCACTGAGCAGTCTAATGGAACTATCACACTGAGTCACTGAGCAGTCTGTAATGGAACTATCACACTGAGTCAGTCTGTAATGGAACTATCACACTGAGAGCAGTCTAATGGAACTATCACACTGAGCAGTCTGTAATGGAACTATCACACTGAGTCACTGAGCAGTCTGTAATGGAACTAACTGGAGTCTGTACTATCACACTGAGTCACTGAGCAGTCTGTAATGGAACTATCACACTGAGTCACTGAGCAGTCTAATGGAACTATCACACTGAGTCACTGAGCAGTCTGTAATGGAACTATCACACTGAGTCACTGAGCAGTCTAATGGAACTATCACACTGAGTCACTGAGCAGTCTGTAATGGAACTATCACACTGAGTCACTGAGCAGTCTGTAATGGAACTATCACACTGAGTCTGTAATGGAACTGAGTCAGTCTGTAATGGAACTATCACACTGAGTCACTGAGCAGTCTAATGGAACTATCACACTGAGTCACTGAGCAGTCTAATGGAACTATCACACTGAGTCACTGAGCAGTCTAATGGAACTATCACACTGAGTCACTGAACAGTCTAATGGAACTATCACACTGAGTCAGTCTGTAATGGAACTATCACACTGAGTCACTGAGCAGTCTAATGGAACTATCACACTGAGTCACTGAGCAGTCTGTAATGGAACTATCACACTGAGTCACTGAGCAGTCTAATGGAACTATCACACTGAGTCACTGAGCAGTCTAATGGAACTATCACACTGAGTCACTGAGCAGTCTGTAATGGAACTATCACACTGAGCACTGGAACAGTCACACTGAGTCACTGAGCAGTCTGAGGAACTATCACACTGAGCAGTCTGTAATGGAACTATCACACTGAGTTACTGAGCAGTCTGTAATGGAACTATCACACTGAGTCACTGAGCAGTCTAATGGAACTATCACACTGAGTCACTGAGCAGTCTGTAATGGAACTATCACACTGAGTCTAATGGAACTATCACACTGACAGTCTGTAATGGAACTATCACACTGAGTCACTGAGCAGTCTAATGGAACTAATGGGAACTATCACACTGAGTCACTGAGCAGTCTGTAATGGAACTATCACACTGAGTCACAGCAGTCTAATGGAACTATCACACTGAGTCACTGAGCAGTCTAATGTAACTATCACACTGAGTCTGTAATGGAACTATCACACTGAGCAGTCTGTAATGGAACTATCACACTGAGTCACTGAGCAGTCTAATGGAACTATCACACTGAGTCACTGAGCAGTCTGTAATGGAACTATCACACTGAGTCACTGAGCAGTCTAATGGAACTATCACACTGAGTCACTGAGCAGTCTAATGGAACTATCACACTGAGTCACTGAGCAGTCTGTAATGGAACTATCACACTGAGCAGTCTAATGGAACTATCACACTGAGTTACTGAGCAGTCTGTAATGGAACTATCACACTGAGTTACTGAGCAGTCTGTAATGGAACTATCACACTGAGTCACTGAGCAGTCTAATGGAACTATCACACTGAGTCACTGAGCAGTCTGTAATGGAACTATCACACTGAGTCACTGAGCAGTCTGTAATGGAACTATCACACTGAGTCACTGAGCAGTCTAATGGAACTATCACACTGAGTCACTGAGCAGTCTAATGGAACTATCACACTGAGTCACTGAGCAGTCTAATGGAACTATCACACTGAGTAGTCTGTAATGGAACTATCACACTGAGTCACTGAGGCAGTCTGTAATGGAACTATCACTACTCAGTCACTGAGCAGTCTAATGGAACTATCACACTGAGTCACTGAGCAGTCTGTAATGGAACTATCACACTGAGTCACTGAGCAGTCTGTAATGGAACTATCACACTGAGTCACTGAGCAGTCTAATGGAACTATCACACTGAGTCACTGAGCAGTCTAATGGCAGTCTGTAATGGAACTATCACACTGAGTCACTGAGCAGTCTGTAATGGAACTATCACACTGAGTCACTGAGCAGTCTGTAATGGAACTATCACACTGAGTCACTGAGCAGTCTAATGGAACTATCACACTGAGTCACTGAGCAGTCTGTAATGGAACTATCACACTGAGCAGTCTGTAATGGAACTATCACACTGAGCAGTCTAATGGAACTATCACACTGAGTTACTGAGCAGTCTGTAATGGAACTATCACACTGAGTCACTGAGCAGTCTAATGGAACTATCACACTGAGTCACTGAGCAGTCTAATGGAACTATCACACTGAGTCACTGGAAGTCTATCACACTGAGTCACTGAATCTGTAATGGAACTATCACACTGAACAGTCTACTGAGTCACTGAGCAGTCTAATGGAACTATCACACTGAGCAGTCTGTGGAACTAATCTGTAATGGAACTATCACACTGAGTCACTGAGCAGTCTAATGGAACTATCACACTGAGTCACTGAGCAGTCTGTAATGGAACTATCACACTGAGTCAGTCTAATGGAACTATCACACTGAGTCACTGAGTCTGTAATGGAACTATCACACTGAGTCAACTGAGCAGTCTGTAATGGAACTATCACACTGAGTCACTGAGCAGTCTAATGGAACTATCACACTGAGTCACTGAGCAGTCTGTAATGGAACTATCACACCGAGCAGTCTAATGGAACTATCACACTGAGTTACTGAGCAGTCTGTAATGGAACTATCACACTGAGTCACTGAGCAGTCTAATGGAACTATCACACTGAGTCACTGAGCAGTCTAATGGAACTATCACACTGAGTCAAGCAGTCTGTAATGGAACTATCACACTGAGTCACTGAGCAGTCTAATGGAACTATCACACTGGAACTAATGGAACTATCACTGAGTCACTGAGCAGTCTGTAATGGAACTATCACACTGAGCAGTCAATGGAACTGAGCAGTCTAATGGAACTATCACACTGAGTCACTGAGCAGTCTGTAATGGAACTATCACACTGAGTCACTGAGCAGTCTGTAATGGAACTATCACACTGAGTCACTGAGCAGTCTAATGGAACTATCACACTGAGTCACTGAGCAGTCTGTAATGGAACTATCACACACTGAGCAGTCTAATGGAACTATCACACTGAGTCACTGAGCAGTCTGTAATGGAACTATCACACTGAGTCACTGAGCAGTCTAATGGAACTATCACACTGAGTCACTGAGCAGTCTGTAGGAACTATCTGTCTAATGGAACTATCACACTGAGTCACTGAGCAGTCTAATGGAACTATCACACTGAGTCACTGAGCAGTCTGGGAACTATCACACTGAGTCACTGGAACAGTCTAATGGAACTATCACACTGAGTCACTGAGCAGTCTGTAATGGAACTATCACACTGAGTCACTGAGCAGTCTAATGGAACTATCACACTGAGTCACTGAGCAGTCTGTAATGGAACTATCACACTGAGTCACTGAGCAGTCTAATGGAACTATCACACTGAGTCACTGAGCAGTCTGTAATGGAACTATCACACTGAGCAGTCTGGAACTATCACACTGAGTCACTGAGCAGTCTGTAATGGAACTATCACACTGAGTCACTGAGCAGTCTAATGGAACTATCACACTGAGTCACTGAGCAGTCTAATGGAACTATCACACTGAGTCACTGAGCAGTCTGTAATGGAACTATCACACTGAGTCACTGAGCAGTCTAATGGAACTATCACACTGAGTCACTGAGCAGTCTGTAATGGAACTATCACACTGAGTCACTGAGCAGTCTGTAATGGAACTATCACACTGAACAGTCTAATGGAACTATCACACGGAGTCACTGAACAGTCTAATGGAACTATCACACTGAGCAGTCTGTAATGGAACTATCACACTGAGTCACTGAGCAGTCTAATGGAACTATCACACTGAGTCACTGAGCAGTCTGTAATGGAACTATCACACTGAGTCACTGAGCAGTCTAATGGAACTATCACACTGAGTTACTGAGCAGTCTGTAATGGAACTATCACACTGAGTCACTGAGCAGTCTAATGGAACTATCACACTGAGTCACTGAGCAGTCTGTAATGGAACTATCACACTGAGTCACTGAGCAGTCTAATGGAACTATCACACTGAGTCACTGAGCAGTCTAATGGAACTATCACACTGAGTCACTGAGCAGTCTGTAATGGAACTATCACACTGAGTCACTGAGCAGTCTAATGAACTATCACACTGAGCAGTCTGTCTGTAATGGAACTATCATGAGCACACTGAGTCACTGAGCAGTCTGTAATGGAACTATCACACTGAGTCACTGAGCAGTCTAATGGAACTATCACACTGAGTCACTGAGCAGTCTGTAATGGAACTATCACACTGAGTCACTGAGCAGTCTGTAATGGAACTATCACACTGAGTCACTGAGCAGTCTAATGGGACTATCACACTGAGTCACTGAGCAGTCTGTAATGGAACTATCACACTGAGTCACTGTCTAATGAGCAGTCTGTAATGGAACTATCACACTGAGTCACTGAGCAGTCTAATGGAACTATCACACTGAGTCACTGAGCAGTCTAATGGAACTATCACACTGAGCAGTCTGTAATGGAACTATCACACTGAGTCACTGAGCAGTCTGTAATGGAACTATCACACTGAGTCACTGAGCAGTCTAATGGAACTATCACACTGAGTCACTGAGCAGTCTGTAATGGAACTATCACACTGAGCAGTCTAATGGAACTATCACACTGAGTCACTGAGCAGTCTGTAATGGAACTATCACACTGAGTCACTGAGCAGTCTGGAACTATCACACTGAGTCACTGAGCAGTCTAATGGAACTATCACACTGAGTCACTGAGCGGTCTGTAATGGAACTATCACACTGAGTCACTGAGCAGTCTAATGGGACTATCACACTGAGTCACTGAGCAGTCTGTAATGGAACTATCACACTGAGTCACTGAGCAGTCTGTAATGGAACTATCAGTCACTGAGTCACTGAACAGTCTAATGTCTATCACTGACTGAGCAGTCTGTAATGGAACTATCACACTGAGTCACTGAGCAGTCTAATGGAACTATCACACTGAGTCACTGAGCAGTCTGTAATGGAACTATCACACTGAGCAGTCTAATGGAACTATCACACTGAATCACTGAGCAGTCTGTAATGGAACTATCACACTGAGTCACTGAGCAGTCTATTGGAACTATCACACTGAGTCACTGAGCAGTCTAATGGAACTATCACACTGAGTCACTGAGCGGTCTGTAATGGAACTATCACACTGAGTCACTGAGCAGTCTAATGGAACTATCACACTGAGTCACTGAGCAGTCTGTAATGGAACTATCACACTGAGTCACTGAGCAGTCTGTAATGGAACTATCACACTGAACAGTCTAATGGAACTATCACACGGAGTCACTGAACAGTCTAATGGAACTATCACACTGAGCAGTCTGTAATGGAACTATCACACTGAGTCACTGAGCAGTCTAATGGAACTATCACACTGAGTCACTGAGCAGTCTGTAATGGAACTATCACACTGAGTCACTGAGCAGTCTAATGGAACTATCACACTGAGTTACTGAGCAGTCTGTAATGGAACTATCACACTGAGTCACTGAGCAGTCTAATGGAACTATCACACTGAGTCACTGAGCAGTCTAATGGAACTATCACACTGAGTCACTGAGCAGTCTGTAATGGAACTATCACACTGAGTCAATGGAACTATCACACTGAGTCACTGAGCAGTCTAATGGAACTATCACACTGAGTCACTGAGCAGTCTAATGGAACTATCACACTGAGTCACTGAGCAGTCTGTAATGGAACTATCACACTGAGCAGTCTATCACACTGAGTCACTGAGCAGTCTGTAATGGAACTATCACACTGAGTCAATGGAACTGAGCAGTCTGTAATGGAACTATCACACTGAGCAGTCTGTACTATCACACTGAGTCACTGAGCAGTCTAATGGAACTATCACACTGAGTCACTGAGCAGTCTGTAATGGAACTATCACACTGAGTCACTGAGCAGTCTGTAATGGAACTATCACACTGAGTCACTGAGCAGTCTAATGGAACTATCACACTGAGTCACTGAGCAGTCTGAATGGAACTAGAGCAGTCTAATGGAACTATCACACTGAGTCACTGAGCAGTCTGTAATGGAACTATCACACTGAGTCACTGAGCAGTCTAATGGAACTATCACACTGAGTCACTGAGCAGTCTGTAATGGAACTATCACACTGAGTCTACTGAGCTGAGTCACTGAGCAGTCTAATGGAACTATCACACTGAGTCACTGAGCAGTCTGTAATGGAACTATCACACTGAGTCTAATGGAACTATCACACTGAGCAGTCTGTAATGGAACTATCACACTGAGTCACTGAGCAGTCTAATGGAACTATCACACTGAGTCACTGAGCAGTCTGTAATGGAACTATCACACTGAGTCACTGAGCAGTCTAATGGAACTATCACACTGAGTCACTGAGCAGTCTGTAATGGAACTATCACACTGAGTCACTGAGCAGTCTGTAATGGAACTATCACACTGAGCAGTCTAATGGAACTATCACACTGAGTTACTGAGCAGTCTAATGGAACTATCACAGTCACTGAGCAGTCTGTAATGGAACTATCACACTGAGTCACTGAGCAGTCTAATGGAACTATCACACAGTGAGTCACTGAGCAGTCTGTAATGGAACTATCACACTGAACAGTCTAATGGAACTATCAGTCACTGAACAGTCTAATGGAACTATCACACTGAGTCACTGAGCAGTCTGTAATGGAACTATCACACTGAGTCACTGAGCAGTCTGTAATGGAACTATCACACTGAGTCACTGAGCAGTCTGTAATGGAACTATCACACTGAGTCACTGAGCAGTCTAATGGAACTATCACACTGAGTTACTGAGCAGTCTGTAATGGAACTATCACACTGAGTCACTGAGCAGTCTAATGGAACTATCACACTGAGTCACTGAGCAGTCTGTAATGGAACTATCACACTGAGTCACTGAGCAGTCTAATGGAACTATCACACTGAGTCACTGAGCAGTCTAATGGAACTATCACACTGAGTCACTGAGCAGTCTGTAATGGAACTATCACACTGAGTCACTGGAACTATCACACTGAGCAGTCTGTAATGGAACTATCACACTGAGTCAGTCTGTAATGGAACTATCACACTGAGTCACTGAGCAGTCTGTAATGGAACTATCACACTGAGTCACTGAGTCTGTACTATCAATGGAACTACACACTGAGTCACTGAGCAGTCTGTAATGGAACTATCACACTGAGTCACTGAGCAGTCTGTAATGGAACTATCACACTGAGTCACTGAGCAGTCTAATGGAACTACACTGAGTCACTGAGCAGTCTGTAATGGAACTATCACACTGAGCAGTCTGTAATGGAACTATCACACTGAGTCACTGTCTAATGGAACTATCACACTGAGTCACTGAGCAGTCTGTAATGGAACTATCACACTGAGTCACTGAGCAGTCTAATGGAACTATCACACTGAGTCACTGAGCAGTCTGTAATGGAACTATCACACTGAGCAGTCTAATGGAACTATCACACTGAGTCACTGAGCAGTCTGTAATGGAACTATCACACTGGAACTATCACACTGAGTCACTGAGCAGTCTGTAATGGAACTATCACACTGAGTCACTGAGCAGTCTAATGGAACTATCACACTGAGTCACTGAGCAGTCTAATGGAACTATCACACTGAGTCACTGAGCAGTCTGTAATGGAACTATCACACTGAGCAGTCTGTAATGGAACTATCACACTGAGTCACTGAGCAGTCTAATGGAACTATCACACTGAGTCACTGAGCAGTCTGTAATGGAACTATCACACTGAGTCACTGAGCAGTCTAATGGAACTATCACACTGAGTCACTGAGCAGTCTAATGGAACTATCACACTGAGTCACTGAGCAGTCTGTAATGGAACTATCACACTGAGCTAATGGAACTATCACACTGAGTCTGAACAGTCTAATGGAACTATCACACTGAGTCACTGAGCAGTCTGTAATGGAACTATCACACTGAGTCACTGAGCAGTCTGTAATGGAACTATCACACTGAGTCACTGAGCAGTCTGTAATGGAACTATCACACTGAGTCACTGAGCAGTCTGTAATGGAACTATCACACTGAGTCACTGAGCAGTCTAATGGAACTATCACACTGAGTCACTGAGCAGTCTGTAATGGAACTATCACACTGAGCAGTCTAATGGAACTATCACACTGAGTTACTGAGCAGTCTGTAATGGAACTATCACACTGAGCAGTCTGTAATGGAACTATCACACTGAGTTACTGAGCAGTCTGTAATGGAACTATCACACTGAGTCACTGAGCAGTCTAATGGAACTATCACACTGAGTCACTGAGCAGTCTAATGGAACTATCACACTGAGTCACTGAGCAGTCTGTAATGGAACTATCACACTGAGTCACTGAGCAGTCTAATGGAACTATCACACTGAGTCACTGAGCAGTCTAATGGAACTATCACACTGAGTCACTGAGCAGTCTAATGGAACTATCACACTGAGTCACTGAGCAGTCTGTAATGGAACTATCACACTGAGTCACTGAGCAGTCTAATGGAACTATCACACTGAGTCACTGAGCAGTCTAATGGAACTATCACACTGAGTCACTGAGCAGTCTGTAATGGAACTATCACACTGAGCAGTCTAATGGAACTATCACACTGAGTTACTGAGCAGTCTGTAATGGAACTATCACACTGAGTCACTGAGCAGTCTAATGGAACTATCACACTGAGTCACTGAGCAGTCTGTAATGGAACTATCACACTGAGCAGTCTAATGGAACTATCACACTGAATCACTGAGCAGTCTGTAATGGAACTATCACACTGAGTCACTGAGCAGTCTATTGGAACTATCACACTGAGTCACTGAGCAGTCTAATGGAACTGACTCACTGAGCAGTCTGTAATGGAACTATCACACTGAGTCACTGAGCAGTCTAATGGAACTATCACACTGAGTCACTGAGCAGTCTGTAATGGAACTATCACACTGAGTCACTGAGCAGTCTGTAATGGAACTATCACACTGAGTCACTGAGCAGTCTAATGGAACTATCACACTGAGCAGTCTGTAATGGAACTATCACACTGAGTCACTGAGCAGTCTAATGGAACTATCACACTGAGTCACTGAGCAGTCTGTAATGGAACTATCACACTGAGTCACTGAGCAGTCTAATGGAACTATCACACTGAGTCACTGAGCAGTCTGTAATGGAACTATCACACTGAGTCACTGAGCAGTCTGAGTCACTGAGCAGTCTAATGGAACTATCACACTGAGTCACTGAGCAGTCTAATGGAACTATCACACTGAGTCACTGAGCAGTCTGTAATGGAACTATCACACTGAGTCACTGAGCAGTCTAATGGAACTATCACACTGAGTCAGTCAGTCTAATGGAACTATCACACTGAGCAGTCTGTAATGGAACTATCACACTGAGTCACTGAGCAGTCTGTAATGGAACTATCACACTGAGTCACTGAGCAGTCTAATGGAACTATCACACTGAGCAGTCTGTAATGGAACTATCACACTGAGTCACTGAGCATTCTGTAATGGAACTATCACACTGAGTGACTGAGCAGTCTAATGGAACTATCACACTGAGTGACTGAGCAGTCTAATGGAACTATCACACTGAGCAGTCTATTGGAACTATCACACTGAGTCACTGAGCAGTCTAATGGAACTATCACACTGAGTCACTGAGCAGTCTAATGGAACTATCACACTGAGTCACTGAGCAGTCTGTAATGGAACTATCACACTGAACAGTCTAATGGAACTATCACAGGGAGTCACTGAGCAGTCTAATGGAACTATCACACTGAGTAGTCTGTAATGGAACTATCACACTGAGCAGTCTGTAATGGAACTATCACACTGAGTCACTGAGCAGTCTAATGGAACTATCACACTGAGTCACTGAGCAGTCTGTAATGGAACTATCACACTGAGTCACTGAGCAGTCTAATGGAACTATCACACTGAGTCACTGAGCAGTCTAATGGAACTATCACACTGAGTAGTCTGTAATGGAACTATCACACTGAGCAGTCTGTAATGGAACTATCACACTGAGTCACTGAGCAGTCTAATGGAACTATCACACTGAGTCACTGAGCAGTCTGTAATGGAACTATCACACTGAGCAGTCTGTAATGGAACTATCACACTGAGTCACTGAGCAGTCTAATGGAACTATCACACTGAGTCACTGAGCAGTCTAATGGAACTATCACACTGAGTCACTGAGCAGTCTAATGGAACTATCACACTGAGTCACTGAGCAGTCTAATGGAACTAATGGAACTATCACACTGAGTCACTGAGCAGTCTGTAATGGAACTATCACACTGAGTCACTGAGCAGTCTGTAATGGAACTATCACACGGAGTCACTGAACAGTCTAATGTAACTATCACACTGAGCAGTCTGTAATGGAACTATCACACTGAGTCACTGAGCAGTCTAATGGAACTATCACACTGAGTCACTGAGCAGTCTGTAATGGAACTATCACACTGAGAACTATCACACTGAGTCACTGAGCAGTCTGTAATGGAACTATCACACTGAGTCACTGAGCAGTCTGTAATGGAACTATCACACTGAGTCACTGAGCAGTCTAATGGAACTATCACACTGAGTCACTGAGCAGTCTGTAATGGAACTATCACACTGAGTCACTGAGCAGTCTGTAATGGAACTATCACACTGAGTCACTGAGCAGTCTGTAATGGAACTATCACACTGAGTCTAATGGAACTGAGCAGTCTGTCTAATGGAACTATCACACTGAGCAGTCAATGGAACTATCACACTGAGTCACTGAGCAGTCTAATGGAACTATCACACTGAGTCACTGAGCAGTCTGTAATGGAACTATCACACTGAGTCACTGAGCAGTCTAATGGAACTATCACACTGAGTCACTGAGCAGTCTGTAATGGAACTATCACACTGAGTCACTGAGCAGTCTAATGGAACTATCACACTGAGTCACTGAGCAGTCTAATGGAACTATCACACTGAACTATCACACTGAGTCACTGAGCAGTCTGTAATGGAACTATCACACTGAGTCACTGAACAGTCTAATGTAACTATCACACTGAGCAGTCTGTAATGGAACTATCACACTGAGCAGTCTGTAATGGAACTATCACACTGAGTCACTGAGCAGTCTGTAATGGAACTATCAGA
Organism: Oncorhynchus nerka; assembly: GCF_034236695.1. Classification (NCBI taxonomy): domain Eukaryota; kingdom Metazoa; phylum Chordata; class Actinopteri; order Salmoniformes; family Salmonidae; genus Oncorhynchus; species Oncorhynchus nerka. The sequence continues at coordinate 1,006 of NW_027039183.1, read as the reverse complement.
CTGAGTCACTGAGCAGTCTAATGGAACTATCACAATGACTCACTGAGCAGTCTGTAATGGAACTATCACACTGAGTCTCTGAGCAGTCTGTAATGGAACTATCACACTGAGTCACTGAGCAGTCTAATGGAACTATCACACTGACTCACTGAGCAGTCTGTAATGGAACTATCACACTGAGTCACTGAGCAGTCTAATGGAACTATCACACTGAGTGACTGAGCAGTCTAATGGAACTATCACACTGAGTGACTGAGCAGTCTAATGGAACTATCACACTGAGCAGTCTATTGGAACTATCACACTGAGTCACTGAGCAGTCTAATGGAACTATCACACTGAGTCACTGAGCAGTCTGTAATGGAACTATCACACTGAGTCACTGAGCAGTCTGTAATGGAACTATCACACTGAACAGTCTAATGGAACTATCACAGGGAGTCACTGAACTATCACACTGAGTCACTGAACTATCACACTGAGCAGTCTGTAATGGAACTATCACACTGAGCAGTCTGTAATGGAACTATCACACTGAGTCACTGAGCAGTCTAATGGAACTATCACACTGAGTCACTGAGCAGTCTGTAATGGAACTATCACACTGAGTCACTGAGCAGTCTAATGGAAATATCACACTGAGCAGTCTGTAATGGAACTATCACATTGAGTCACTGAGCAGTCTAATGGAACTATCACACTGAGTAGTCTGTAATGGAACTATCACACTGAGCAGTCTGTAATGGAACTATCACACTGAGTCACTGAGCAGTCTAATGGAACTATCACACTGAGTCACTGAGCAGTCTGTAATGGAACTATCACACTGAGCAGTCTGTAATGGAACTATCACACTGAGTCACTGTCTAATGGAACTATCACTGAGTCACTGAGCAGTCTAATGGAACTATCACACTGAGTCTGAGCAGTCTAATGGAACTATCACACTGAGTCACTGAGCAGTCTGGAACTAATGGAACTATCACACTGAGTCACTGAGCAGTCT
>NW_027039182.1:10128-50000 GCF_034236695.1 Oncorhynchus nerka | reverse complement strand
GCATGGCTGCTAATTAAAACAGGTTAATCATGTTAGCTTTGATTTGGCACTTAATTGAAAAATGCCTCCTCTTTTTCATGCTGCCATTAACTACAGCAGTGACACGGTGGCCATCTTGGGGAGTGTGTGTTTGCTCGTGTTTGCATGCGTGCTGAACTGTTGTTCTAGAAAAGTACATTTTACCCACATACAACTAGCTAGGAGTAATGTGCACTAACACCTTATTTGTCCGTATTTGTAATGTATTGTTCTGTTTTGTATTGTGTGGTAAAATATATATTCCTTGGCCAGGCAAGGCTGTGAGAGAGACAGACATCAGCAGCAATTTTCTGCCTGCCTGGGTCTGTCTGATGGAGGAGTCAATGAATGTCACATTACACTGGAACTTGTCTCACATTAACGACACTTACACTATCGGATTCCTATTGACACATCCTCAGGGCAGGTATTATTCTGAAAATCATTAGCAGCGATTATCTCAGCCTGAAGTCTGCTACATATTCACCATCCAGAACAAGGAGAGATACTGGCCTCCAACTCAGCTGTGGTTCATGGTATTATAAGGAACTCTTAGAGCTAACAAAGAGGTTGAGTCTCTTAAGAATTACAAAAGAGTTGGGTGTTTGTTGTACTGTAATTTCAACCTTGAAAACACATGCATTGTGCATAAATTATGAATTGAATTTTTATGCATTTCTGATCAGTTCAACCAAATCACACACATGTTCATGATTGGATTCTTTAGTCCAGTGTTGAGAGGTGCGTGGAGTTTGCCTGTTCTGTAGTGATTTCAACCTGTACACACCAGCACAGTTTCCCCAAAGCATCCAGTAAACACCATGGGGCCCAGCCTTCCCCTCACGTATACAGCCTGTATCCCCTTTTAGATGCGAATGTAATTTGTGGAGATGAATGTATTCTGTTCCATTTTGCAGCGATCAGGGACAGAGCTGCTGCTGCTGTAGCGAAAGCACCATCGCCTCCTGATTATTGAATTTTTATGGCCGAGTAATTAATGGCAGATTCCCTGTTTTGTTCTATTTCTTCCTCTCTGACATTTTAATTTCGACAAAAAGCTGCGGTCTCGGCGCGGCCCTTCTCTGGAGATCGTAATGGCCTATAAAACACGATGACTTATAGATATGGCGGGGACTTCACTTCGCCAATGATTGTTTGAAACCTTGCTGATCACACAGAATTTCTTTCTTCCCTCGCTTCTCCTCCCATCCTCCCCTTCCTCCCTTCCTCCCCTTCCTCCCCTGCCTCCCTTCCCTTCAACACCTCCTGAATTCATTTCTTGTCAATTAAATTGCGGCTATACGGCGCTCCCTTCTGAAGAATGGGAATCTATCAATGTGTCATCGACTGGGAATTTATTATTGGAAGCGGCCTGGTAACTTTTCAAAAAGCGGGCGATCACATGAGGCCATTAGTCCTTAAAGACGATTGTCATTACTTGACCGGGAAGGGGGCGGCAGAGTGAGCAGGTGGAGCAGGGGGGTGCGTTCTTGGCTTGCATTGCCACACGCTGCATTTAAGGGCAATAGGGGAATCAATCGTAGCGGAGGGTGATTGATGCCATATCTCACGGCGGACAGGTTTGAATGCTGATATCAAATCAAAATCCTTAGGCACCGCGCCGACCATTAGTTACCTTGGTGTCAGAGGCTCGGAGGCCCGTGTAGGGTGTAGGCCAGAGACACAGACAGGGACAGAGACAGGGAGTGTGTCTCAAATGACACCCTATTCCCCTATACAGTGCACTACTTTTGACTAGGGCCCATAGGGCTCTGGTCAAAAGTAGTGAACTATGTAGTGAATTGGGTTCCATACAGGGACAGGAACGCAGGGCTGGGATGTTATTCCCTGCCTGCAGAGCTGTGCTGAGTTATTATTATTATTTTATATATATTATTTTATATATATTCTTTTACCTTTATTTAACTAGGCAAGTCAGTTAAAAACAAATTCTTATTTTACAATGACGGCCTACTCCGGCCAAACCCTAACCCAGATGATGCTGGGCCAATTGTGCGCCACCCTATGGGACTCCCAATCACAGCTAGTTGTGATACAGCCCGGGATCGAACCAGGGTCTGTAGTGACACCTCTAGCACTGAGATGCAGTGCCTTAGACCGCTACGCCACTCAAAATAAAAGGCTATTTTCTTCCGCATATAAGGGACATATTGTGTGGCTCCACCATCGTTCATTGAGGCTGCTGTGGGGAAAAACATATTTTTGCACAGATATAAATATCTATGTGCTTGATTTCCAGGTATTTTAATGATGAGGGTATAAAACAGGAATCAGCAATCAAGCCATTTCCTGCACTGTACATAATGAGTTAGCACCTGTCTATGGAAATTAATTAAACATTCCTTATTTATTTATTTTTTACAAAAACAACCTGTTGAAAATAGTTATTTTTCGTTTCTAATCAACATTACCATTGGTCCACTTACTGAGCAGAGGTGCGTTGATTTGAACGAGTGCAATGCAGTGCAGTCACACACAGTCAGGCTATAACAGTGATCCCTCTTGTTGCTTCCTGCTTGTCTCTGTAATATATGTCCTAAGGAGAGGAAGATCTATCCAAGAGTGTTTATTTATCATCTCTCCCTCCCTTCCTCCTTCCCTCCTTCTCTCTTCCCTCCCTCCCTCTGCTGTCCCCTCATCATGGCACTGTTTTCTGCTGTGTAAGCAAGAGTCTACACTCCACATATCACTCCTGAAGTGTGCTCCCCCTAACCTAACCTTCAAGAGTTCTCCCTGCACCATTTCCACACTGCTTTAATGGTTGATGCAGTTACCATATTTCAGATCTAATTGGGCCGAGGCTACACAGCCAATTTGGGTCAGGTAGTTTGGAAGAGAAAGTTCCTCTGTGACATTGTTAAGGCGTCGGAGTGTCTTCTCTCCTGTCGTGTGTTTGCATGAGTGCGTGCTCCTTTGTGTACTCCTGTCTCTGCTTAGGTAAAAATCTGCAGACTAAATTGGCCAATATGTCCTTGTTTACCTCATGTTGGTTTTGAGCTCTCTGTTCAATATCACTTACCCTTTCATTTCTTGACCAGTTGTCTAGGACAGGGATGTTGTTTCGATTTGCCAATTTGGATGCAAGTTCTCTGTATTAGAGGCTGCAAATGCCTCTGCAAGATTCTTGATATGCTTAGCAAACTCAGACTCCATGTCATCAGATAAGACCTTATGAGCCCCTGCTTCTCTATCATAGCCTCTCTTTATCAAACTCAGACTCCATGTCATCAGATAAGACCTTGTGTGCCCCTGCTTCTCTATCATAGCCTCTCTTTATCAAACTCAGACTCCATGTCATCAGATAAGACCTTGTGTGCCCCTGCTTCTCTATCATAGCCTCTCTTTATCAAACTCAGACTCCATGTCATCAGATAAGACCTTATGAGCCCCTGCTTCTCTATCATAGCCTCTCTTTAGCAAACTCAGACTCCATGTCATCAGATAAGACCTTATGAGCCCCTGCTTCTCTATCATAGCCTCTCTTTAGCAAACTCAGACTCCATGTCATCAGATAAGACCTTATGAGCCCCTGCTTCTCTATCATAGCCTCTCTTTATCAAACTCAGACTCCATGTAATCAGATAAGACCTTGTGTGCCCCTGCTTCTCTATCATAGCCTTTCTTTCACATAGGTACATGTTCGTTTTCACAGGTATTAGTTGTGTGTGTGTGTGTGTGTGTGTGTTTGCGAGTGTTTGCGATTGTGCGTGTGTGTGCTTCTGTGTGTACTCCTGTCTCTCCTTAGGTACAATCTGCAGACTAAATTGGCCGATTTGTTCTTGTTTACATCCTGTTGGTTTGTGTGTCGTTATGGAACTCTGGTACCCACTGAGTAATGGGGAGAAGGGTTGTCCTTAATAGGCAAAACATGTCACCTTAACATCCCAAAACAAATAACCACTTATCAACCAATGCTAAACCTGACGGACATGCATAACCTATTATATTTTTTCCTCTGATTTGTGAATGTGCTATAATGTGTATACAATGTAATGCAGGGAATGTGTATTTATGTTGCTCTCACTCCTCTTCAAATCTGAGATCTATGGAGTCATTTTCTCTCCAACCATGCAATCATGGAGAAGCTAGAGATGTAAACGTCAGATTGTGTCTCCTTAACATTCCATAAAATCCTGGGATTGGGCTCTTCTCTCTCCCTCAGTCAATTGGCCATCTAATGAGGAGAGGCCTTACCATAACTCTACAAGATTCACTGCTGTTTGTGTTTCTCCAGGGGCCCTCACGCTAGCACTCTCATAACTCCAAATGGGTAAATGTTTTCCCGATAACAAGCTGAAATAACCTGTCGGCCTGAGGTTGATGCAGACAAGAAGAATCACACAATTAGGAATCAGCCAGGATTTATCCTGGAAAACATAAGAAGTTAGAAGACAAAGTATTTCACCCTCTCCTCTCTTCTCGCTGACACATAATATTTGCCTCACTAAAATGTGGGATTTATTTTGTATTTTCTCAGCGTGTTTGTCATCAGTCTGCATCGTTCCTTTCTTTCCCTGGGACCCATCGTTCCCTCCCTAACTCTCCCGTCACACCAACATTCAGCTTGTTAATGTAATTGATGTCACAGGGAAGCGAAGTGTAATAAAGGAAGTGTAACGATATTGGTAATCTCTGTTGATCTTATAGAGTATTTTCTCTTCGACCTGAGAGACTGAGGTGACTTGGTGGCGGCCATTTTGAGATCTGGTCAGCAGATAGTGATGCAATGGATTCAGCAGGGAGGACAACCAATCAAAACAAAGAATGTAAAAGGCCCCACAGCAACCAACCTATCAAAGTCTTTAGTGTTACGATCATCTTGAACATGAACTCTGTTCCAGGGGATTCTGGCTCATTTCCACCCCTGATTCCACCATACGAGGCTATAAGCTGTACTGACTTTAATATAACCTGATTATTAACCACCACTTTAGTTATTGTATAAATAGGTGGGATTGCCTTCCTTAATGTAATTAATCTTAAAGTCTGATGGACTTGACTATATTTTGTCAATTTTATCGCTATCCTACATAGATAATGTCATAAATGGAACCAACGGAACCTACTGGTCTATCCAAATGCTCCCAGAATGCTCTCTCTCTCAAATGTATAATTTAAACCATTACCCACCCCAGCTCTTTCATTAGAATTAACTATATCATCCTCTCCCAAGAGGCCTGTGTGTGAGAGAGAGAGAGAGAGAGAGAGAGAGAGAGAGAGAGAGAGAGAGAGAGAGAGAGAGAGAGAGAGAGAGAGCACACTGGAATGGGGGAGAATACATCTCACTGAGGGAGAATATCGAAGGTGGCAACACACTGGTAAAATATGACTTAATTTATACTGCTAATGTAGTACATTGATTCTCTGTGGGGAAAATAAAGGGCAACATATTTTCAGAGCGCCATATCATTAAGGTTTAATAATGTAGACCCAGTTAGCGGATAATAAATACTAAGCGAACTTAAGTGGGGGTTTCTGTGATGAATGCAATTAGAAAACCGCCGGCACATAAAATACTTATATGAATGGGATTCTGAATGAATTGGAGCTATGGTATACCCTGCAGTGCTTTATAGTGAAGGATTAGGAAGAAAATGTCCAAGTCTATACCTTATAGAGTTGTAACCAGAATACTAACAACCCTGGCTAGCTTAACTTTCACGTCAATCTTCTCGCGCCAAACCAACGACTCTGTTAAAAAAGGACTCCTGTTTAGCCATTACATTTAGCCATTACCCTCTCCCTCCTTCAGATGTAGAATTACGTTTTTGAATTATTAACAGACATTCCATGGTGATAATTCGCATTCTGAATCCTTGTGAACCGTTTCTTTTTATTGGTCATTTGGAGGCATGGCTCCATACATTACCCATAGTGCTCCCTGCCAGTCGTTAGCAAAGAATAATGTGCTAACTGGAACCACTACTTTATATAGAAGGGCTCTGAGCCATGTGCTATGCTGCATTAGGTTGGTTGGATTCTGTAAGAAGCTGTAGCATTTCGCTACACTCGCATTAACATCTGCTAACCATGTGTATGTGACCAATAACATTTGATTTGATTTGCTTCTGCTGGCCTCCTTAAAAGCCATCTATTGCTGTACAGATGTTATAATGTTAAGCATTGTTGGGCACGGTCATTCATAATGAAAATGCTCAGGACAATCTGCTCATTGCAATGGAAGTTTTGTTTACCATTGAGCTCGGTGTCATTTGTTTCAGAGGTGAACTTGGACAGACAGATTCTAAACTGAGAGGTTAATCTCGTGAAATACACTAACTACTTGGGGACAGTTTTTTGATTGCTACCATATTATCACAGAAACCCAGAAATGCAATGTTACTCAATATCTTCAGGGTTTGTTGTTGGTATAAGGAAAATATAAGTTCATTACTTATACAGTATCATGCCTTCAAAAACATAAATTCTCATTTGAGGCTGGAAAAGACTTAGAGGCCTGTGTAGGGTGTAGTCCTTCATGATAGTTCCACAGGGATATCCTCTGGAAAGGTTTTAACAAATAGGTCAGTAAACAGTATGCTGTTCATTGCAGGTTTCCTATACATTATGAATGAGGTCGTGTTTTTCCTCAGCTTTGCATATAATAAGTAACTTTGAAATACATGTGAGCTTGAAGCACGCACACAAATACAGCCTTCTAAAGAGAGAGACAGAGACAGAGAGAGCGAGAGAGAGAGAGAGAGAGAGAGAGAGAGAGAGAGAGCTAGAGAGAGAGAGAGAGAGAGAGAGAGAGAGAGAGCTAGAGAGAGAGAGAGAGAGAGAGAGAGAGAGAGCTAGAGAGATTTTTTTGTTATCTGTGAAACTAAATACTGCTTAAACTGGTCATCTCAAAGCTAAACATTATAACATACGGTATTCACATACGTCTGTACAGCCTGTATCAACTGATAAGCTGTACTCCATATTGGTGTAACATTACTGTCTCTGGGGTTATTTACCACTGTAAACAAGCTCTTCCAGTGCTCGGCGTACGCTGAGTAGGCCAGGTAAGTATACACTTTGTAACATTGATAACTTTCAAGTCAAAGACATTGTAACTTATACAAAGGTGGTGGGGTTGCAGCTTTTTAAAGGCCTTCCCAGAGCTAGCTTTTTACAACCCTCTACCAAAAGATTAATACGACTCTGGCCTTGAAAAATAAAAATCAAAGGTATCAAAAACCTCCAGAGGATTAGGGCAGAGGCCACTAATACCATCCCGCGTCTCCTCTTTATGATGTCATTTTCTTTTTATGTGAGGGGAGCGAGACGGGGTGGGGTTGAGAGGAGAGGAACACAGCATTGAAGATATGGGATCCAGGTTTGAGGGGTATAATCTCCTCCATACAGAACCGTTCGTAGCAGCAGTACTACAATAAATCCACTTCATTGATTTCCAGAAACCCACCTCCCATTGACACATAGAGGCTCTTTTTGAAAAGTGATAACTACAACGTGGCTCTTAGCGTTTATTGCTGCATGTCGTTGCTGCCTCGTGTCGGCTGTGTGGGCCCATGGCGGGCCCCCGGCTCTCATCTCTCTCTCTAATACCTCTTAGCATCATGTAACATTTCTACGTGTGAGTGAATGCACAAATGTGTCTCTGATCCCGCTGTGTAAGTTTACACTGGTTGTTAATCATCCTTAGGACCAGCTGGCCGTGCGTTTGGGGGACAGGTGGGGGCAGGGGCCCGGGAAGGTGGGTAGTGTCCCACACACATACACTGGGGGACAGGTGGGGGCAGGGGCTGGGGCCCGGGAAGGTGGGTAGTGTCCCACACACATACACTGGGGGTGGGCAGGTGGGCCTGTCAGGATGGCCACCCCAGTCATGCAGCCCCGTAACCGGACCCTCCCCGGGACATGTACGCCCCTGGTGTCTCTCAACTCCCATGTCAACTTGTGCTCACCAAGTGCTATTTTGACTGATACTTTAGATAAGGGGTCGGTGTGTTCAACCTATGCTGGTTAGGAGCTGGTCAAATGAATCCCAATGAACAAAAAAATAAAAACAGGAAAAGAAGACGTTAAGGTGTGTTTTCGTCTCTGCTTACATTACACGGAGAATGTGTTCTGAGTTCGCAAACAGTTCATCTGTATTGTTTTGTTCTTGTTCTTGGACTGATATTTCATTCATGGCAATTTTATGGTAGCTATAACCAACACCGCTACATAGAATTCGGCTAGAGCAGGTGTTATCAAAGGGTGTGAATTGAAACCATAAACAAACAATGAGGGTCTATTGTTTTAGTTTGATTTGAAGCTTTGCCATCTTATTTATGAGTGTGATTGATTGTTGAGAGCTACCAATGCCCCTAACCGTACCTCCCCATTCCTCAGCCAAGGCATTTCCCGTCAGCCTGACACCCTCTGACCCCTAACCTCTGACCAACCTCCATGATGGACAGATCTGGAAGACAAAAAGAAACGTAAGGAGAGGATGACATGTGAAGGCTCATCCATCCCCATGAAGTGGCTCTGACATTCAAGCATCCGCCTGCAGCACCCGGGAGCGCATGCATGCATGCACGCACTCACACACACACACGTGCATACACACACACACTCTGACAGTCAGTCATCTGGCAGTGGCCCTAGGAGCTGACAAGTTGCCTGTGAACCAAGGAGGAATGCTGGGACCCTGGATTAGCACCCCTGAAAGATTTGTCTCGGCTGAAGATGTTCCTGGGGTGTGTATGTTTGTGTGCGTGTGTGTGTTCGTGTTTCTGACTGTGTGTCTCCTCCCCCCATCACTTCTTCACAACACATTTTTCCATTGGAGGCAGAGGGCGACAGATTCAGATTCAGTGAGGAGGTTCTGTCAATGACACCAAACCTCAAACTAGCCAATGAGTCCTGTAACTACGTGATGAGGACTGATGTTGACAAGCTTTCCTCGAATGTGGTGTGGTGGGTCAGTTGGGCTAGTAACTAAAAGGTTGCTGATTACAATCCCAGAGCAAGCAAGGTGGAAGAATCTGCCGTTCTGCCCTTGAGCAAGGCAGTTAACCCCAACAACAACTGCTCCCCTGGCGCTGATGACGTGGACGCCGATCAAGGCAGCCCCCTGCACCTCTCTGGTTCAGAGGGGTTGGATTAAATGCGGAAGACATATTTCGGTTGAATGCATTCAGTTGTGCAACTGACCTTTCCCTGTGAGTGTGTGCGTGCAAGCGTGCATGATGCTGACATGCTTTACCCACGGTCCCGCTGAGCTCCATCACCAACCTCAAAGTCCAATGTTTTGTTCTATGCCAGGGCCTTGCCTGGGCCTGGTGAGGCACGATGATACCCGTAAGCATCTCTTATTCTCCAAGACTTATAAACTGTCACACGTGGACTCACTGAATGATGACGTTTCTACAAATGACCAATTGTGGTATGGGTGTATAAAACCTTCAGAGAGTTGTCAGAAATTAATGCAAGTTGGACTAGGTTGTGCTATCACTATTTTACTTATTATGACATCTCCTAGAAATATCTGAAGACTGAACAACCAAAAAAAGTAACTAATTACAAATTCTCTTGTTACTATAATTGAGTAGCTTTTCCGAGTACTTGGTCAGTAATTGTACTTCTACTTGAGTAAAATGTAATTGAAGTAATAGTACACTGCACTTGAGTAGGATATTTTAGTACTCTTTCCACCCCTGGTGAGAGAGTGAAAGAGGGTTTGTGAGTTAGGCAGGAGTTAGTGAAGGAGGGAAAGAGGAAGAGTGTGATTGGGTGAGTGAGTGAGTGAGTGAGTGAGTGAGTGAGTGAGTGAGTGAGTGAATGTCAGCCGGTGTGAATGAAAGTAAAATATTTTGAAATGTTTATTTCTGGAGTCTGAAGTATATTGAAGTCTGCCAACTTTATTGTTTTTTTTTTATCAAAACATTTTAATTGCTTTGAATGTTTAATTTATTTTCAAACGTTAATAGATATTTTTGACAAATCCATTTTTTTATTACATACAGATGTGCCTTGTTGCAACTTGGCTCCTAAGACCTATACGAACTTCTACAGACCATCGAGAGCATTCTGTCAAGCTGTATCACCACCTGGTACGGCAACTGCACCGCCCGCAACTGCGGGGCTCTCTACATGGTGGTGCGATCAGCCCAATGCATCACCAGGAGCACACTGCCTGCCCCCCAGGACATATATAGCACTGGTGTCACAGGAAGGCCAAGAAGATCATCAAAGACCTCAGACACCATTTAGAAGGCAGAGACAGTACAGGTGCAAGAAAGCTGGGACCGAGAGCCTGAAAAACAGCTTCTGTCTCCAGGCCATCAGACTGTTAAACAGTCATACCTAGCCTTAGACACTGTCACTAGCTGGCTATCACCCGATACTCTACACTGTACCTTAGAGACTGCTACCCTATGTATGTAGAGTCAGGCAACACTGGTCAATTTAATAATGTTTACATACTGTTTTACCCACTTTACATGTACAGTTGGAGTCGGAAGTTTACATACACTTAGGTTGGAGTCATTAAAACTTGTTTTCAACCACTCCACACATTTCATGTTTACAAACTATAGTTTTGGCAAGTCGGTTAGGACATAAACTTTGTGCATGACACAAGTAATTTTTCCAACAATTGTTTACAGACAGATTATTTCACTTATAAGTCACTGTATCACAATTCCAGGGGGTCAGAAGTTACATACACTAAGTTGACTGTGCCTTTAAGCAGCTTGGAAAATTCCAGAAAAATATGTCATGGCTTTAGAAGCTTCTGAAAGGCTAATTGACATCATTTGAGTCAATTGGAGGTGTACCTGTGGATTTATTTCAAGGCCTACCTTCAAACTCAGTGCCTCTTTGCTTGACATCATTGGAAAATCAAAAGAAATCAGCCAATCTCAGACAAAAAATTGTAGACCTCCACAAGTCTGGTTCATCCATGGGAGCAATTTCCAAATGCCTGAAGGTACCACATTCATCTGTACAAACAATAGTACGCAAGTATAAACACCATGGGACCACGCAGCCGTCACACGCGTTCTGTCTCCTAGAGATTAATGTACTTTGGTGCAAAAAGTGCAAATCAAACCCAGAACAGCAGCAAAGGACCTTGTGAGGATGCTGGAGGAAAGAGGTACAACAGTATCTATATCCACAGTAAAATGAGTCCTATATCGCATAACCTGGAATGCTGCTCAGCAAGGAAGAAGCCACTGCTCTAAAACTGCCATAAAATGACAAACTACGGTTTGCAACTGCACATGGGGACAAAGATCGTACTTTTTGGAGAAATGTCCTCTGGTCTGATGAAACAAAGATAGAAAGAACTGTTTGGCCATAATGACCATTGTTGTGTTTGGAGGAAAAAAGGAGAGGCTTGCAAGCCGAAGAACACCATCCCAACCGTGAAGCACGGTGGTGGCAGCATCATGTTGTGGGGGTGCTTTGCTGCAGGAGGGACTGGTGCACTTCACAAAATAGATGGCATCACGAGGGAAGAAAATTGTGTGGATATATTGAAGCAACATCTCAAGACATCAGTCAGGAAGTTAAAGCTTGGTTGCAAATGGGTCTTCCAAATGGACAATGACCCCAAGCATACTTCCAAAGTTGTGGCAAAATGGCTTAAGGATAAGAAAGTCAAGGTATTGGAGTGGCCATCACAAAGCCCTGACCTCAATCACATAGTAAAAAAAAGTGTGTGCAAGCAAGGAGGCCTAAAAACCTGACTCAGTTACACCAGCTCTGTCAGGAGGAATTTATTGTGGGAAGCTTGTGGAAGGCTACCCGAAATGTTTGATCCAAGTTAAACCATTTATAGGCAATGCTACCAATTACAAACTGAGTGTATGTAAACGTCTGACCCACTGGGAATGTGATGAACGAAATAAAAGCTGAAAGAAATCATTCTCTCTATTATTATTCTAACATTTCACATTCTTAAAATAAAGTGGTGATCCTAACTGACCTAAGACAGGGATTTTTTACTAGGATTAAATGTCAGGAATTGTGAAAAACCTAGTTTAAATGTATCTGGCTAATGTGTATGTAAACTTCCGACTTCAACTGTACATATTGTGTTCTAGTCTTGGCTCATTTTTATAACTACTGCTGTATACATGTTCTATCCATATACTGTCAATACTGTCTATATACACCATCTGTATATACATACTATAAATATATATAAAGTGCCTTTGGAAAGTATTCAGACCCATTGACTTTTTCCACATTTTTTTAGGTTACAGCCTTATTCAAAAATATATCTACACACAATAAACTATACTTACAAAGCAAAAACAGGTTTGTAGAAATGTTTGCTAATTTATTAGAAATAAAAACAAAAATATTACATTTACATAAGTGTTCACCCTTTACTCAGTACTTTGTTGACGCATCTTTGGCAGCAATTACAGCCTCGAGTCTCCTTGGGTATGATGCTACAAGCTTGGCCCACCTGTATTTGGGGAGTTTGTCCCATTCTTCTCTGCAGATCCTCTCAAGCTCTGTCAGTTTGAATGGGGAGAGTTGCTGCACAGCTATTTTCAGGTCTCTCCAGAGATGTTTGATCGGGTTCAAGGCTCTGGCTGGGCCACTCCTGCCTTGTCTTTGCTGTGTGCTTAGGGTCGTTGTCCTGTTGCAAGGTGAAACTTTTGAGTTTGAGGTCCTGAGTGAGCTGGAGCAGGTTTTCATCAAGGATTTCTCTATACTTTGCTCCGTTCATCTTTGCCTCAATCCAGCTCTAGGAAGAGTCTTGGTGGTTCCAAAGTTCTTCCATTTAAGAATGATGGAAGGTCATTGTGTTCTTGGGGACCTCCAATGCTGCAGAATTTTTTTGAGGTACAGATCCCCAGACACGATCCTGTCTCAGAGATCTACGGACAATTCCTTCGACCTCATGGCTTGGTTTTTGCTCTGAGATGTACTGTCAACTGTGGGACCTTAAATAGACAGATATGTGCCTTTCCAAATCATGTCCAATCAATTGAATTTACCACAGGTAGACTCCAATCAATATGTAGAAACATCTCAAGGATGATCAATGGAAACAGGATGCACCTGAGCTCAATTTCGTGTCTCATAGCAAAGGGTCTGAATACTTATGTAAATAAGGTTTTTTATTTTTTTATTATACATTTGCAAAGATTTCTAAAAAGCTGTTTTCGCTTTGTCATTATGGGTTATTGTGTTTATATTGCAGAGGATTTTTTTTTATTTAATCCATTTTAGAATAAGGCTGTAACGTAACAAAATGTGGAAAAAGTCAAGGGGTCTGAATACTTTCCAAATGCACTGTACATATATAGTACCAGTCAAAAGTTTGGACACACCCACTCATATTACTTCACTGTGTAAGCTAGAAACATAAACATTTCGCTGCACCAGTGATAACATCTGCAACACTGTGTACGCGACCAATGAACTTTGATTTGAACTCTTTAAATAAATTAACTTAGTTTCTAATGTTAAGGCTCCTGTGTGGTGCAGTGGTCTAATGCACAGCATCTCAGCACTAGAGGTGTTACTACAGACCCTGGTTTGATTCCGGGCTGTATGACAACCAGCCGTGATCTTCAGTCCCATTGGGTGGTGCACAATACATAGTCTTGGTTAGAGGAGGGTTTGGCCGGAGTAGGCCGTCATTGTAAAATAAAAATTTGTTGTTAACTGACTTGCCTAGTTAAATAAAGGTTAAATAAAATACAATTAATGTACATTCATTTCCTTTCTTACCTTCTCAATTTAATGCATGAAAAAAGTCATGTGTAACAACGTTCAGGTAACCTTAGCAAAATGTGCAAATTTTTAAGGTCAGTGTTTATATTTTAAAGCTTTTACTCTGAGTACTTTTTAATTAGCTACTTTTTACTTTTACTTTAGTATTTTTTTATACCAGTAATTGTACTTCTACTTGAGTACAGTTTCATTAAAGCCCCATGCAGTCTTTTTAATTGTATTTTTAAATCATCACTGTGTGTCTGATAAATCACTGTGTGTGTTTATTTCAAGAATATAACTCTTAATATAACTTATCATTTCTTTCCTGAAACTCCTTTTGTCATTGAAATTCTCAGTCTGATCATGTGGGCTTGGTGATACAAATGTAAATATAGTGACAGTACATACACAGCCCTGAATGGCAGATAGGACCCTTTCAAAGTAGGAGGATACATATGCACATAAAAGATCGCTGGTCATTGGTCAGAATAATCAGATCAGATTGTGATGTCATGCTGTGGGCCAAAAAACCCATCCCACCTGAAATTCCAGGTATTCATTTTCAAAAAGTTCTCACACTGAATTTTCACAATTTCAGAGTTTTATTTCGATCTTATAGTGTGGAAATATTGTTTTTTTAAAACAGGAAATCAACTTTTTGACGCCATTGCCCCTTTAAAGTAACAGTACTTCTACTTTAGTACGATATTTCAGTACTTTTTCCACCCCTGCAAATACTAAAATGTCACTGAATTAACTGATAACACCTCTCTCACGCTCTGTCTACTATTCCTGTCTGTTAGATTTCCAGAATTGTCTGGATGGTTTAAGTTTAATAGACCCATAGGCTACCGAGCGTTTGATATAAAGGTCTGTGTGTTCTCACGCCAGCCGGCCTATAGCAGCCAAGGGAGTGAGGGGGGCAGACGGAGCGTTGGGCCAGGGCTGGATTAAGTATCAACTCCCATCGCCAGGGTCTGTCTGAGTGTGTCCCAAATGGCACCCTTTTCCCTATGTAGTGCACTATGGACCCTGGTGAAAAGTAGTTCACTATACAGGGAATAGGGTGCCATTTGGGATACAGCCTGTCTGATGAATTATTTCATCCTGCTGATCCTCACATCACAATGGATCTAGATCAGTTTAGACATAACAATAGCAGGGCTGGGGACAGAGAGGAAACGTGAGATCCTGGCATGGGGAACGTAAAGTATTCTCACTTCATCATTGTGTTTCTCTCTCTCTCTAGCTCTCTCTTTATCTATATCTCTCACCCCATGTCTCACTCTTAAAGACACAGACACAATAACACACAGACAAACCCCCAACCCCCCCAAAAAATATGTGTTTGTGGTTGATTCATGCTTTCGAAACAGACAAGATATATTTCTCATTAATTAACAGGTCAGGTCTTACGGACTCAGCTTGAAAGCAAACCAGCTTGGCCTTTCTTGAGTTTCACTTCGGCCATCAACCTGTCAGGTCCAGACTCAGCCCTCAGCTTTACTACACGCCCCTGCATGCTGCATGATGGACTTGGTGGATCCAGCTCTGGGTTTGATGTGTTCTGGCTCTGGTTAAAAACACCTGCGCCCCTCTCTCTCTCTATTTCTCTCTCTCTTTTTCTCCCTTTCTTTCTCTCTATATATATCTCACTCTCGTCCCTCTTGCCCGGGCCAGTAAATTCTCCAAAGAGCAAAGACTCCTTTACGGGCTACCTTTCAGTATTACATTGACAGCTATCACAGCCCTGATCCCACGCTCAGCTTATATATCAGCTGCCCTTATTAAACTTAAAGAGACGTATTAATTAAAAGTCAAGTGCGATGTGACACATTTATTTTGGGACCTCGTCTCTGTATATTTGCAGCTCGGTACATTCCCAGTAGAAGAGCCATAGCTTGTTGGACAGTTGCGCAAAGGGTAAAGAGAACGAGATCTATATATCACTCTGCATGAGGCGTGTCTCTTATCCTGAGTTTGAACTTGGCTTCTATGTGGCTGCTTAGCTGGGCTGACTCACAGAGCAGGTGAGACATTGATGGCATTGTTAGCCGAGTCGTGTTTGACATGTCTATGGTATAATATGTGGTCCCCACATTGCAGGAGTTATGGTGGCACAGGAAATGACAATCATGTGTAGCTAAACTATGCGCTATTGATAGCACACACATATGCATGTGTGCACGTACAAGGGGCACACACACACATCTCTGTTTCCAGCTTTCTGTTTAGTGCTGCATTCCTCCGGGCAGGATATATGAAAAATGCCAATGACAACATGTCCTGCTCGGCCTTTAAGACCCACATAACTGGCACTGCACTGAGGCCGCGTGGGTATTAATAATCGGCTTGGGAAAACGTAAATTATTGCTCTTTTACCAGAAATGTAATTCAATCCCCCCGCACTTGTCAGGCTTGTCCTCTCAAACAGCTCTGGGTAGTGGAACGGCTATAAATCAGTTTCTGTGTTCTTTCTACCCCCTCGAATCATTCTGCCTATAGAGTGTGTTCAATCTCAACAGTCACACAATCAACGTAGAAATAAAACATCTGATCCATACGGTCAACTCTTTTACAACTGTCTGTCTGTGAACTTGACTAAGTTGTTTTCACACCGAGAGGCATTGGCTAGCAGTCAGATCCTGTTGTCCCGTCTGTCACGACACATGTCAGAGAGATATGAGAGATAGAGATGGAGATTTTGATTTGATTTGATTTTTATTTGGCTCTCTTTTAGTCCCCATTTGGAATAATCTTCCAAGAGTCCTGAAACATTAAAATACAATTTATAATACAAACACATTTTCACATATAACACACTGTTACAAACAGACATAATACACTAACATATTGATCCGATAAATACTCAGTCAGAAGATATTGATTCTTCATTTACTATAGTCCAACATAACATTTATATTTATTATATTTAAATGGTTTTAAAGTATTGTTTAATTTATATATTGAGAGGTTTCTGGTTTGCTCAGTTAAATTATTCCATTTCTTTATTGCTCTAAATCAAAATGTTATTTAGCCTATTTCTCTTTTCTGTCTGGACAACACATAGATGGTGGACAATCTATTCCTAGTATTTACTGAATGTATGTCTCTTACCAACTGAATACTGTTGTGAATAGAGTTTGGCCATTTTAAAACAGGTATATTATGAAATAAAATCAGACAGACAGACAGACAGACAGACAGACAGACAGACAGACAGACAGACGCTGTGTGAATGTGAGACTGACTTATGTTCAGGGTCTAAGGCACAATTCACACCTTTGGAATGTGGTGATTACATTGACAAGCTAAGCTCAAGCACAGAGCATCAGACAACAACTGAACTAACACAGATTTAATACAGATCCAAATGCAAAGTCCAAAATCAATTTGTTTAGAGGTGGATCTATTTCTTGCTTAGTTATCACTTGCTAAATCACTTCTTTTCTTCTTTTTGACAGACATATTTACCTTAGTGATGTAATATAATGTAAATATAGAGAGGTAATGCCTGTATCGAATACTGAAAACACCAGTATCTGTACAATCAGAACCAGCCAGGCTAAACCAGCCAATGCCAGATCTGGTCTAGTCTGGTCTGTGGGAAAATAAGTGGTATTTTTCAGCCAACTAACACAGATGACACCCTGGGGATTGTTTACCCAAATATTATTTTGTGATGAATTAACCCAAACACATCGCTGTCCTCTGATCCCTGGTTATAGTCCCACAGGCCTTGCCAGCCAAGCAGTCATATAGGACGGCCCTGGATTCCCCCGTTGGCCTGCGAACATCTGCTGGGCCATTTAAACAGCTAATAGACCAGGCTGGGGAGATGGGGGGGGGGAGGGAGAGAGAGAGAGAGAGAGAGAGAGAGAGAGAGAGAGAGAGAGAGAGAGAGAGAGAGAGAGAGAGAGAGAGAGAGAGAGACATTCCAAGTCCATCTTACAGCACACACACACAGCACAGCCAATGAGTCAGGGCCCCTCACAGATAATAAAACAAGCACAACGTTTGCTTAAGGTACAAGTCGGGGTATTTGGCTCTGAGCTCACCAGAGACCCTGTTCAGCCCTGTTCAGGGAGAGATGTAATTGGATGCAGATGGGAGGAGGTAAATGAAAGAATTTGGCGAATATCTCAGTGGAATACCTAATGGGAACGGGACAGAAATTGAAATTAAAAATAATTTGAAGCAGATGGACTGTTCTTTGAGTTTTTCAGGGAAATTTATTAGCGTCCGTGAAAAGAAATGTGTCTGTTTATTTTGTGCTGGCATGAAGTGAAGGGGCTGCTGAGTAGTGGGTTGTTAGTTTGTGACTGCTAGGCCATTAGTCATCCTTTACACTGTATTTGTTATCGATTCATGATTTAGCGTGATTTTTTAGTTTCTGTCAACTTTGATTCTCCAGTTCACATGTTTTATTTCAGTACCAGGGCCTCAAGTTTCTGAAAAATTTGAACAACAAAGTTTGACGAGAGAAAGGTGGATACAGTTTGCTTTACACCTTGTAATGTAAAAGCTTTGGCTCGATTAACGCTGAATTTCCACTGTAATTCATTTGTTCCTGTTATTTCTTGCTTTTGCCAACAACGATAAAACAAAATGTTGAATACAATTGATATTATTCAAGAAACACATTACTTATTACAGGGCGATTAAAAAAAAGAATGTGACATAAATACTGCTTCAAATGTCGAAACTTGGTCAAGTACACTGAGAATATTCACAAATGAATCAAACCAGCTGTTGTGTATTAGTGGTGAAACCCCTAAGAGGTGCAGTTTTGTTTCTCTGCATGAGCTCAAAGAATTAAAACCAGAGTTAGGATCATTAAAAGTTACTCTGAGGTGCTGTGGGCATAAGGTTAGGTTTGTATATTCATTTTACAGTAGCATATGGATCATATTACACAGAAATATCTTATGATTATAAGCTTTATGACATTTGGGCACTTATCTCCAAAAGGACCACAATGGAAATAAGCTTTTAATTGCTTTATTGTGTTACCTTAATGATTTTATTATATTGTATGTGAAGGCGTCACTGGCTGGAGTGCCCTTTTGTATGTATTTTATTTTAAATGGTCTAATAAATCCAATCTATCATGCTAAACTTATTTTAGCAAAGAATTTAACAAATGATTTCTGGATGAGGAATACATCACAAACTGGACTACTGTAGCTTGGTGCTGCATTGGGTTCATCTCAATATTCTAACATGGCTTCCTCTCCTTATTTCCTTTCCTTGTACTGATCTTAAAACCCAGGGTAAATAAAAACAGCATGGTTGATACCTCACGTACTCAGAAAAGATTGGAAAGGTGAGAGCAATACTACATTCCAAATGGCCTCTGACGTATTGCTTTCACCCATCCAGTTCTGTCAGATCAGTGAAGACCTAATCGTTGAGACACAATTCCAGTGGAAACACAGCGGCTTGTGTACAGTGCTGTGAAATATCAGTCAGTTAAATAATGACCAGGGAAATGGACCCTTGTTAGGACTTAATAATACTCTGCAGGGACTTGTTCTGAGTGCATAACCTCCTCCTCTGTTAAAATGCCGCATTGCCTCGTATAGCCTCAGATCACCAACACAAATCTGTGTGTGCGTGCCTGCGTCCGTGCATTCATGTGTGCGTGTGTGAGGCATGTCACCAAGGCTCTCACCCCTGGAAGGACCAGATGTAGAGTTTGAAACATCCTCAGAGACTTCTCTTTGTTCTAAGCAAATACACACGCACACACACACCAGACATATGCACACACACACACACACACACACACACACACACACACACACACACACACACACACACACACACACACACACACACACACACACACACACACACACACACATAAGCATACACACACATAAGCACACGCGCATGCATGAACACACGCAGGCACGCACCCACCCGCGCACACAAAAACACCTCCGTTCTTGCCTCAGTCTGCAATCTGAAGCTATGTTAGTACGTCAGCCATCGGAGCTGCAAGGCGAAGGAAGGAGGAGGAGGAGATGTTGTGAGAATTGTGAGAACAAAAACAATTCTCACCTTGAGAAACAAACAGGAGGCATTGCTGAGGTAACACTGAGGCCTGTTCCGTTCCATGGTGTGCCTGACAAACCGTTCTATCTCCTGCAACAAGGGATTCCACTGTGACGGTTTGTTCACTGCCTACTGTCATGTTTAAGCAATACAACTCCATGAGTTTAGGATGAATACAACTGGAACATGGGGAATTAGAGCCAGAGTCTGTGTTTTGAAAAACAGGAAAACTCATGAGGTATTAATAAGCTATATGATTATTGCAATTATTTGTGTCATCACGAAGAGGAACTTTAAAAACTTCAGTGAACAGGATTTTTACACTATCTTTATTTTAGTGACCTTGATTGATTTAGCTCGGAGCCTTTTTGCAGATGTCTTCAATACTATTGTGGATAATCATGCTCCCTTCTAACAATGAAGGGTTAAAGGTTGATCAAATGCCTGGTACACTCCGGAACTATCAGAAGTAATTCATAAAAGAGATGATGCTTGGGTCAAGGCCAGGAACACAGTCTTAGGCATGGACAGGCAAACTTTTAAGCAACTGAGGAATCATTGTGTAAGTCAAATCAGAAATGCTAAATCTGATTATTATGTAACCACTCTGTCAGATCAAAATGGGAACCCAGCAAAATTTGGGAAAACTGTCAAATCTCTGAAGGGTTCTACTTCCTCCTCTCTGCCACAACAAATTAATTCAGACACTGGCCTCATTATGGGGAAAAATGCCATCATTGATGCATTTGATCACCATGTTATTTCAGCGGGCTCTCTCTTTGAAAGAACTTCTAAGCCTCACAATGATACTGGTCTGGATGCTGGATGCTGGAAGGGAAAACTTGCTGAATGATCAGAAAATTATAGTCAAAGCTTTTATTTGAGGTTATTGACAGAAAAATAAGTCCAGGATGCTTTGCTAGCAATAGACAACAACAAATCCAAAGGGGCCGACCAGTTGGATCCCGGTCCGCAATCATTATCAGGAAATATTCCAAACGTATGTAAATCAGCTCTTCTGCTGCCACTCCATAAGGGCAGAGATAATAGTGATCTTAATAATTATCGCCCCATTTCAAGGCCTCCTTGTCTAGCTTCCTTGTCTAGCTAAGATTCCTGAAACCTTGGTAAATGTACAACTTTGCTATTTTTTAACTGAGAAATATATTTTGAATGTTAACCAATCAGAGTTTAGGTCTGGGCATAGCACTATTACAGCAACCACTTTAGCTGTTAATTATCTTGTCAGTGCGTTAGAGGCTAAAATTAAATGTGCTGCTTTGTGTGTGGACATGTCAAAAGCTTTTGATACTATTCATAATGATATTTTATTGAATAAGTTGTCCTCGATAGGCTTGAGCTCTGACACATGTTCATGGTTTCATGATTATCTTAGTGACAGAACTCAGGCCATCACAATTGATGGGTTAAGTCTGAATTTCTTGTCGATAAAGGTGTACCACAGGGATACATTTTGGGACCTATTCTCTTCACTATTTACAGTTGAAGTCGGAAGTTTACATAAACTTAGGTTGGAGTCATTAAAACTAGTTTTTCAACCACTCCACAAATTTCTTGTTAACAAACTTTAGTTCTGGCAAGTCGGACAGGACATCTACTTGGTGCATGACACAAGTCATTTTTCCAACAATTGTTTACAGACAGATTATTTCACTTATAATTCCATGTATCACAACTCTAGTGGGTCAGAAGTTTACATAAAACAAGTTGACTATGCCTTTAAACAGCTTGGAAAATTCCAGAAAATAATGTCATGGCTTTAGAAGCTTCTGAAAGTCTAATTGACATCATCTGAGTCAATTGGAGGTGTACCTGTGAATGTATTTTAAGGCCCACCTTCAAACTCAGTGCCTCTTTGCTTGACATCATGGGAAAATCCAAAGAAAAAATTGTAGACCTCCACAAGTCTGGTTCATCCTTGGGAGCAATTTCCAAATGCCTGAAGGTACCACATTCATCTGTACAAACAATAGTACGCAAGTATAAGCACCATGGGACCACGCAGCCGTCATACTGCTCAGAAAGGAGACGCGTTCTGTCTCCTAGAGATGAACGTACTTTGGTGTGTAAAGTGCAAATCAATCCCAGAACAACAGCAAAGGACCTTGTGAAGATGCTGGAGGAAACAGGTACACCAGTATCTATATCCACAGTATCCACAGAGTCCTATGTCGCATAACCTGAAAGGCTGCTCAGCAAGGAAGAAGCCACTGCTCCAAAACCACCATAAAAAAGCCAGACTACGGTTTGCACCTGCACATGGGGAAAAATATTGTACTTTTTGGAGTAATGTCCTCTGGTCTGATGAAACAAAAATAAAACTGTTTGGCCATAATTACCATTGTTCTGTTTGTAGGGAAAAGGGGGAGGCTTGCAAGCCGAAGAACACCATCACAACCGTGAAGCACGGGGTGGCAGCATCATGTTGAGGGGGTGCTTTGCTGCAAGAGGGACTAGTGCACTTCACCAAATAGATGGCATCATGAGAGGGGAAATGATGTGGATATATTGAAGCAACATCTCAAGACATCAGTCAGGAAGTTAAAGCTTGGTTGCAAATGGGTCTTCCAAATGGACAAGCATACTTCCAAAGTTGTGGCAAAATGGCTTAAGGACAACAAAGTGAAGGTATTGGAGTGGCCATCACAAAGCCCTGACCTCAATCCTATAGAACATTTTTGGGCAGAACTGAAAAAGTGTGTGCGAGCAAGGAGGCCTACAAACCTGATTCAGTTACACCAGCTTTGTCAGGAGGAATGGGACAAAATTCACCCAACTTATTGTGGGAAGCTTGTGGAAGGCTACCCAAAACGTTTGACCCAAGTTAAACAACTTAAAGGACATTCTACCAAATATGAATTGAGTGTATGTAAACTTCTGATCCACTGGGAAAGGGATGAAAGAAATAACAGCTGAAATAAATCATTCTCTCCACTATTATTCTGACATTTCACGTTCTTAAAATAAAGTGTTGTTCCTAACTGACCTAAGACAGGGGATTTATTCCAGGATTAAATGTCAAGAATTGTGAAAAACTGGGTTTAAATGTATTTGGCTAAGGTGTATGGAAACTTCCGACTTCAACTGTAAATAAACAACATTGGTTAATTAATCTGTTAAAAATGGTAAACTTCCTCTATATGTGGCTGATACTATTATGCATGCTATTGCCCTGAATGATGATCTGGCTGTGTCAAACCTACAGTCATATTTTATAGCTATGTGGGAATCCCTTGCTGATTAAAAATTTGTGCTTAATACAGGCAAAATGAAATATATGTTGTTTTCAAACTCTCGTAAGAATGTTTCAGATGAACTACATGTTCACTCATTAGATGGTTCTCCAATCAAGCATGTTCCCGTATATAAATACTTAGGTATGTGGATTGATTTGGATTTGACGTTTAAAAAACATATACATGAGCTGGTTAATTAGCAAAAATTTAAAGTGAGCTTTTTATTCAGAAACAGATTGTGCCTTTTTCTAAGCAGTAGGAAGCAGATTATTCAGTCAACCTTTTTATCTATTCTTGATTATGGTGATATTATTTATCAAAGTGCAGCTGCTACTACTATTCAACCTTGGATGCAATCTACCATAGTGCTCTTCGTTTTGTTACAGGTGACAGTTTTGATACTCGTCACTGTATCCTATATCAGACGTCGGCTGGACTTCGCTAAAGACCTATAGATCTCTACGTGACTCCCCTTTGTTTTTTTTACCAAGGCCCTACTTCATACACTTCCATCTAATCTAACTGTGCTGTTAAAGTATAGACACCTAAGTTGCCTAACCCATTCACAGGATTGGGTAACTCTTGAGGTTCTTAGGGTCACCACCATGCTATGTAAATTGGCTTTTAGTTTGTATGCATCGTATTGCTGGAACAAAACTCTAGATACATTTCATCTTGATTTTCTGGTGCTGTTTTGGCCAATTTAAAGTATTGATTGGGGACTTATTTGTGGAGGAATGTATCTGTTTTCCTGGGTGATTTGTGATGTTTTGTTTGTGCTTCCCGTGACTGTGTTTTTGTATGTATATATATATATATATATATATATAATGTGTATATTTATGTTGTATATATAGGGCACATTTCTATACGAGACCTAGATCTCAATATGCCTTCCCTGTTAACATAAGGGTTACAAAAGAAATGATGCACCAATCCTAGACTGTAGATTTAAATAATACATATTGTTGATATCCCACTGGGCACACCACGTCATTTCAACATAAAAATTTGGGTAATATTTGGTAGAGACGTCATTCAAGGAGATTTCAACCTTTATTCACCCACTCAAAAAGTCAGCCAGAAGTTTGTTGAAAGCTGGAGTG
Organism: Oncorhynchus nerka; assembly: GCF_034236695.1. Taxonomy (NCBI): domain Eukaryota; kingdom Metazoa; phylum Chordata; class Actinopteri; order Salmoniformes; family Salmonidae; genus Oncorhynchus; species Oncorhynchus nerka. The sequence goes on along the minus strand of NW_027039182.1, from coordinate 25,861 downwards.
CCGTTGAGATTGCATTAAAAGTACATAGAGTACTCAACCCCTTTGTTATTCTAAGCCTAAATAAGTTCAGTAGTAAAAATGTACTTAACAAGTCACACAGTATTAAGTAGCGTCGACTCACTCTGAGTGCAATAACAGTGTTTAACATGATTTTTTAATGACTACCTCATATCTGTACCCTACACATACAATTATCTTAAAGATCTGTCACTCAAGCAGGGAATTTTAAACACAGATTCAACCACAAAGACCAGGGAGGTTGTCCAATGCTTCTCAAAGAAGGGCACCTATTGGTTGATGGGTAGTTTTTTTTTAAAGCAGACATTGAATATTCCTTTAAGAATGGTGAAGTTATTCATTAGACGTTGGATGGAGTATCAATACACCCGGTCACTACAAAGAGATGCAGGCATCCTTCCTTACTCAGTTGCCGGAGAGGAAGGAAACCGCTCAGGGATTTCACCATGAAGGCAATGCTGACTTTAAAATAGTTACAGAGTTTAATGGCTGTGATAGGGGAAAACTGAGGATGGATCACCAACATTGTAGTTACGTCACAATACTAACCTAACTGACAGAGTGAAAAGAAGGAAGCCTGTACAGAGTAAAAATATTCAAAAACATGCATCATGTTTGCAACAAGGCACTAAAGTTAAACTGCAAAATAAATGTGGCAAAGCAATTAACTTTTTTTCCTGAATACAAAGTCTTATTTTTGGGGCAAATCCAATACAACACATTACTGAGTACCCCTCTCCATATATTCAAGCATAGTGGCGGCTGCAGCATGTTATGGGTATGCTTGTAATCGTTAAGGACTGGGGAGTTTTTCAGGATGAATAAGAAACGGAATGGAGCTAAGCACAGGCAAATCCTGCCAAGCTAGCCGCCACTGGACTCTAGAGCAGTGGAAACACGTTCTCTGGAGTAATTAATCATGCTTCACCATCTGGCAGTCCGAAGGACGAATATGGCTTTGGCGGATGCCAGGAGAACACTACCTGCCCAAATGCATAGTGCCAACTGTTAAGTTTGATGGAGGAGGCATAATGGTCTGGGGCTGTTTTTCATGGTTCGGGCTAGATCCCTTAGTTCCAGTGAAGGAAAATGTCATGCTACAGCATCAATGACATTCTAGACAATTCTGTGCTTCCAACTTTGTGGCAACAGTTTGGGGAAGGCCCTTTCCTCTATCAGCATGACATTGCCCCCGTGCACAAAGCGAGGTTCACCAGAAATGGTTTGTCGAGATTGGTGGGGAAGAACTTGACTGGCCTCCACAGAGCCCTGACCTCAACCCCATCGAACACCTTTGGGATGAATTGGAATGCAGACTGAGAGCCAGGCCTAATCGTCCAACATCAGTGCGTGACCTTACATATGCTTATGTGTCTGAATGGAAGCATGTACCCGCAGCAATGATCCAACATCTACGGGAAAGCCTTCCCGGAAGTATCGAGGCTATTATAGCAGCAAAGATGGAGCCAACTCTATTTTAATGCCCATTATTTTGGAATGATGTTCGACCTTTGGTCATGTAGTGTATCTTTTGTGCCACTAAGTCTGGCTGTAATTCCAGTTTGTATAAAAAGTCATAATTGATATATTGGATTAACATCTCCATCTCAACCAATAATCAAAGTTAAAGAGTAGGACTAAATCAAACCAAACTTTATCTAAAGTGCATTTAAAGTTTGATTTGATTTAGTCCTATTCTTTAACTTTGATTATTGATTGAGATGGAGAGTTGAATCCAACATATCAACTATTAATTAGTAGACACCTGGAATTAAAGCCAGACTAGGTCAATGGCACAGATGGAACTATCCAAGCAGAAGATACATCTCCTTCAAATGTTGATATTGTGTTGACAACCACACTTAATTCAATATCCAGTTTGTCTACAAATTAATAAGTGGTTAAATGGGATTCAAGTCTCAATCACAACCAAAATTCTACTGTAAAGCTTCAATTAAATGCAGTCTCAAATAGCACCCTGTGCCTTTTAGTAGCCGGGGCAAGTGCACACATTTCAGCAAATAAATACCTGTTTCAAATAAATGCTGGGTCTAAATTCATTGTTTACGAGGTTACTAGGAATTACCATGAATTGTTTTCGAGATTTAATGTTTGATTTGTTACATAAATGATTCAGTAATGTTGGCAATCATCCATTTTTATCCCAGAAAGAAATTGCTAGCCATTGGCTGCTTACAGCTGACTGGTAAGCACAAAAACAGACCCCCAGAAATCAGTAAGAAGTAAGAACTGCCGAAAATGCACAGTCAAAGAGGAGAATAATTAGTCAAAATGGAGGCATACTAAGACAAAAGAAACGTGACGCAGTGTGTAAAATATAATACATTCGTGTAGGAAATTAAGAAATTGATTAAAATGCTGGAAGTAAATGCTGGAATTAAATAATTAGCTGTGCAAATTCAAAAGCTGTGTGCATTAAGGAAATAGATGCCTGTCTCAAATAGAAGCCTGTCTCTAATAAGCGCCTGTTGTGCTCAGTGATTTAAGCCAATAAATGCCCGGGCTATTCATTTAAGTTTTACTGTAAGTTAAAGAATAGGACTACATCTAATCCCTTCAAACTTGAAATGCACTTTAAATAAAGTTTGATTTGATTTAGACCTATTGTTTAACTTTGGTTTTGGTTGAGATGGAGACATATGGAGACATATAATCCAACATATTAATGATTAACATTTTCCTCATCAATCTACATACAATACCCCGTAATAACAAAGCAAAAACAGGTTTTTAAGACATTTTTGCAAATGTATTAAAAATAAACAACAGAAATACCTTATTTACATAAGTATTCAGACCCTTTACTATGAGACTTGAAATTGAGATCAGGGGCATCCTTTTTCCAATGATCATCACTGAATAACAACCTATCCCTCAACGTAACCAAGTCTAAGGAGATGATTGTGGACTACAGGAAACGGAGCACCGAGCACGTCCACATTCTCATCGACGGGGCTGTAGTGGAGCTGGTTGAGAGCTTCAAATTACTTGATGTCCACATCAACAACAAACTAGATTGGTCCAAACACACCAAGACAGTTGTGAAGAGGGCACGACAAAGCCTACTCCCCCTCAGGAAACGAAAAAGATTTGGCATGGGTCCTGAGATCCTCAAAAGGTTCTACAGCTGCAACATCGTACGGCAATTGTTTGGCCTCCGACCGCAAGGCACTTCAAAGGGTAGTGCGCACGGCCCAGTACATCACTGGGGCAAAGCTGCCTGCCATCCAGGACCTCTACACCAGGCAGTGTCAGAGGAAGGCCCTAAAATTTGTCAAAGACCCTAGCCACCCCAGTCATAAACTGTTCTCTCTACTACCACATGGCAAGCGGTACCGGAGTGCCAAGTCTAGGACATAAAGGCTTCTCAACAGTTTTTACCCCCAAACCATAAGACTCCTGAATAGGTAACCAAATGGTTACCCGGACTATTTGCATTGTGTGTGTCCCCCAACCCCTCTTTTACGCTGCTGCTACTCTCTGTTTATCTTATATGCATAGCCACTTTAACTATACGTTCATGTACATACTACCTAAATGACCCGAACAACCAGTGCTCCCGCACATTGGCCTACCGGGCAATCTGCATTGTGTCCCACCACCCGCCAACCCCTCTTTTTACACTTCTTTTACTCTCTGTTCATCATATATGCATAGTCACTTTAACGATACCTACATGTACATACTACCTCAATAAGCCTGACTAACCGGTGTCTGTATATAGCCTTGCTACTCTTTTTTCAAATGTATTTTTACTGTTGTTTTATTTCTTTACTTACCTGCACACACACACACACACACACACACACACACACACACACACACACACACACACACACACACACACACACACACACACACACACACACACACACACACACACACACACACACACACACACACACATACCCTTTTTTTGCACCATTGGTTAGAGCCTGTAAGTAAGCATTTCACTGTAAGGTGTTGTATTCAGCGCACGTGACAAATAAACGTTGATATGATTTGATTTGATGTTTTTAGCTCTGGTAAATTCAATTGCTTGGACATGATTTGGAAAGGCATCTTTAAGGTCCCACAGTTGACAGTGCATGTCAGAGCAAAAACGTTGATTCGATTTGATTTGATGTTTCTAACTCTGGTAAATTCAATTGATTGGACATGATTTGGAAAGGCATCTTTAAGGTCCCACAGTTGACAGTGCATGTCAGAGCAAAAACCAAGCCATGAGGTCGAAGGAATTGTCCGTTGAGCTCCGAGACAAGGTTGCGTCGAGGCACAGATCTGGGGAACGCTACCAAAACATTTCTGAAACATTGAAGGTCCCCAAGAACAAAGTGGCCTCCATCATTCATAAATGGAAGAAGTTTGGAACCACCAACACTGAGAGCTGGCTGCCCAGCCAAACTGAGTAATCGGGGGAGAAGGGCTTTGGTCAGGGCAGTGACCAAGAACCTGATGGTCACTCTGACAGAGCTCCAGAGTTCCTCTGTGGAGATAGGAGAACCTTCCAGAAGGATAACCATCTCTGCAGCGCTCCACCAATCAGGCCTTTATGGTAGAGTGGCCAGATGGAAGCCACTCTTCAGTAAAAGGCACATGACAGCCCTCTTGGAGTTTTCCAAAAGGCACCTAAAGGACTCTCAGACCATGAGAAACAAAATTCTCTGGTCTGATGAAACCAAGATTGAACTCTTTGGCCTGAATGCCAAGCGTCACGTCTGGAGGAAATCAGGCACCGCTCATCACCTGGTCAATACCATCCCTACGATGAAGCATGGTGGTGGCAGCATCATGCTGTGGGGATGTTTTTCAGCAGCAGGGACTGGGAGACTATTCAAGATCGAAGGAAAAATGAACAGAGCAAAATACAGAGAGATCCTTGATGAATACCTTTTCCATAGCGCCCATGACCTCAGACCTGGGCGAAGGTTCACCTTCCAACAGGACAATGACCCTAAGCACACAGCCATGGCAACACAGGAGTGGACAAATCTCTGAATGTCCTTGAGTGGCCCAGCCAGAGCCTGGAATTGAACCCGATCGAACATGCCTGGAGAGACCTGAATATTGCTGTGCAGCAACGCTCCCTATCCAACCTGACAAGAGCTTAAGTGGATCATCAGAGAAGAATGGGAGAAACTCCCCAAATACAGTTGTGCCAAGCTTGTAGCGTCATCCCCAAGAAGACTCAAGGCTGTAATCGCTGCCAAAGGTGCTTCAAAAAAGTACTAAGTAAAGTGTCTGAATACTTATGTGAATGTGATATTTAAGTTTTTTGTTTTAAATACATTTGCAAAAATTACTTTAAATCTGTTTTTGCTTTGTCATTATGGGGTATTGTATGTAGATTAATGAAAAAAACTATTTCATCCATTTTAGAATAATGCTGTAACGTAACAAAATGGGTAAAAAGTCAAGGGGTCTGGATAGCTTCCGAAAGCACTGTAGGTCTAAATAGTATAACTGATGATATATGACTTAGTTATATTTCATTTGGTATTTTAAACCTACGCTTTGGAATGATTTCGATAGCAGTAGTGAATATATTTTGTTATGAAGAGATGTCTCAGTAGTCATTCTCAAAATAGCACATTGACAGTAGTCAGTGATAAATATCAAAGATGGGTTAAATTCTGGATGGAAGATGAAATGAATAGCTGTAGCTAGATCAACTCTCCAGCAGGAGGTTCTGGCAAGCTGATCATTTATTTTCTGATTGTGGATATAATGTTGAATATCTACAGCGTAGAGAGAAAAAAAATCCCTCGTTATGTCAAGATCACAACATATTTATCTCACTACATAAACATTTTTGTTTTGTCGCGATCATGAGATCAACTTTATAAATAGGAGTGGACGTATTGATGATAGATGGCTAAGGAGGCAGAGCCCAGGGGGTTTCAGCGCATACGTTTCTATTGATTGCTACACTCAGGGATGGTACATTTGTTGCTAACATCATTCTTTCATTTTTGTTTGGAGCTCATTATCGGTTTATAAGTAAGAACATGTTTGCCAGTCCCTTACCTTGAGCTAAGAGCTCATGGCGGACCTAAGCCCTCGTGGGGCATTTAAGCCCTGAATGATGCCTGACAGGTAGCACTGTCTCCCAGCCTGTGTGCCACCCCCAAGGCCACAGCCAATCGCATGCACGCAACAACACAGCTAACTTGGCTAGTCTTGTGAATGAGCAACCTGGCTAGCTACTAGCTAGTTAGCTAGGTAATCTTGTTAGCTAGATAGCTAGCTTGTTATCTATGCGGGTTGTTAGCTTGCATAACTGATATGTGTATAATTGTAAGGGACACTTAATGTTTTCTGGATAATATTTAACTGTACAGAGTAGGTGATCTCCATTCCTGACAGGCTGATCAGATTACATTTCAGCCTAAGAGCTTAATCAGATTCAATAGCAGCCTCAGAGGCTGATAAATCAGGATTCTGCCTTGGCTGTTTCATAGGTAAAACTCATTGCAGGCAGATTAGCAGTCAATGCGTTATGCATATGATCAAGACTGGGTGAGCTCTATTCCTGGCAGGCGGATCAGATTCAATAGAAGCCTCAGATGCTGATAAATCAGATGTCAGATGCTGATAAGCCTTGAGTGCTGTCTGCAAGGAGCCTTCCATATGAAACAGCTTACAAGGCAGCATGGCTGCTACTAAATCTGAACAGCTTGCCAGCAATAGAGCTCACCCACTCTGGATTATATGCATCAGCCTATAAAGCGCTGACAGCTAATCTGCCTGCAAGGAGCTTAAACTATGAACAATCCTACAAGGCAGCATCCTTACATCAGCCGCTGAGGCTGCTACTGAATCTGATCAGCCTGCTATGATTAGAGCTCACCCCCTGGATCAGATCTGCATCTTCCTAAAAAGCACTTTGACAGCTAACTAGCCTACAAGGCAGCATATCAATTATGTAAGCTAACAACTAGCATAGATAACAAGCTAGCTAGCTAACAAGACTACTTAGCTAACTAGCTAGCTCACAAGACTAGCTAAATTAGCAGTGTTGTTCCTTGCATAGGTGGTTATTGTACATCTAAACAAATGAATGGATGATGAGTGGTACTTTTGATTATCTCATAATCTCGACAAAACAACTTTTGTCATGTCGCGATCATGAGAAAATGATCTCGTGATGTGAACAAAACAACTTTTGTCATGTCGCGATCATGAGAAAATGATCTCGTGATGTGAACAAAACAACTTTTGTCATGTCGCGATCATGAGAAAATGATCTTGTGATGTGAACAAAACAACTTTTCTTATGTCGCGATCATGAGATAAATAAGTCGTGATCTCGACATAACAAGGGAATTATATGTTTTATTCATTATGTCCTCTCTGGACTCCCGTAAAGATCTGATGTTCTTTCAAATATACAAATTCAACATAGTTTATACAACACTTGTCTATGTAAAAAACATTGGTACAATGATGACATAATCCTGTGGTTAAAATGTATTACTTTTTTCAAATCCAATGTATTTTCCACGTAGATTCCATCACAATACGTTGACAAATTATGTTGAAACAATGTTGATTCAACCAATTTGTGCCCAGTGGGAAGGCCGTACTACGCCACCTATATCAATGATGTGAGGTCCTCAGAGCTAACTAATAAAAGCAAAGGCTTGTCTCCATCTCTAATGTTGAGAACATGTTCGGTTCTTATTTATTGATAAGCTTGGTGAAAGAGTAGCTCATACTTACTGTACATAGCTCATATAGTAGGTCATACTTACAGTAGTTTAGCATGGCAATGGAGTTATGATATCAAACAGACCCTCATACTACACGATGAGTAGATCATGGTTTATAGGAGTTATAGTAAGTTGGAGAGAAAGACATCTGAGAGAGCCCTGGGATACAGACGAAGGATGTAGAACCTGTAATCGATAGAACACGTTCTATGGCGGAAGAGCATAAGGAAAAAGCCTCAATGTTTCGGGACTGTAGAATTAGCTCCGCTGTGTGTAAATACTGGAGACACCCTTGGGCCAAATCATAATTTTCTGTACCTACTTCCTGTATTCAAACTTTACATGTATCATGGTGTTACAATAATGAAAATCCTCAAGAATACCTTTATGTCTATTTCAGATAACTGCAATTACTCCCACATTCATTTCTGACTATGGAAGGTTTTTGTTTTAGAAGTATCAATTTAAATGTATGTACTTATGAACTATTTGTGATTGTTTGATTGATCTCTCTATAAAAAGTATATAAATTATACAGTACTAGTCAAATGTTTGGACACACCTACTCATTCAAGGGTTTTTCTTTATTTTTACTATTTTCTACATTGTAGAATAATAGTGAAGGCATCACAACTATGAAATTACACATATGGAATCATATAGTAACCAAAAAAGTGTTAAACAAATTAAAATATTTTTTATATTTGAGATTTTTCAAAGTAGCCACCCTTTGCCTTGAAGGCAGCTTTGCACACTCTTGGCATTCTCTCAACCAGCTTCATGAGGTAGTCACCTGGAATGCATTTCATTTAACAGGTGTGTCTTGTTTAAAGTTAAATTGTGGAATTTCTTTCCTTCTTAATGTGTTTGAGCCAATCAGTTGTGTAGTGACACGGTAGGGGTAGTACACAGAAGATAGCCCTATTTGGTAAAAGACCAAGTCCATATTATGGCAAGAACAGCTCAAATAAGCAAAGAGAAATGACAGTCCATCATTATTTTAATCCTCCTATTGTGTTCGTTTCATATGAATTAATTCTGTGTTCCCGGTCCAAATTGACTCTCCCATTATAGCTGATTATAAATGCATAATAATACACATATTATCACATAATGTTGTGTTAGATCTTTTTATCAACTTAAGTTCTTGTGAACATTACACGTTTTGAACTTCTATTTGCTATTTACGGCCTGTAGGCCTCATTGACCTGAGCTCATACAAATCGTTTTTGAGTAATAAATAACATATTGTATGGATTATTTTGATTATTACAAATACTCAGGTGAAACATATTGTGCTATTTATCGCAGACTACTTTGTGTCAAAGTTTAACAAGGACTCTCTCCTCCTCACCAGTGTTATGATCAAAGATATGATCAAGAGCCTCACATACAGTATATCGTTTGGTCATTGTGCTGCCACAGAATTAATTGTGAGCAAGGCCTCAAAATAGCTTTACCAGAGCTGTGAGAAAAGTTCTATACATTATTGAAACAATGTTGCGACTGTTTGTGAGAATACCAACAGGTGTGGTTCCTGTGGGGGAAAGATTCTATTGGGGAAAGTTTCCCATGTGGGTTGCCATGGAAGCCAAGAAGGGGGGTGAGGTGTGTGTGTGTGTGTGTGTGTGTGTGTGTGTGTGTGTGTGTGTGTGTGTGTGTGTGTGTGTGTGTGTGTGTATGAGTGTGTGTGTGTGTGTTCAAACACACATGCATGTGGGGGTCTCAGAGAGGGAGTGTGTCCATCTGATGAATGGGCTTGTGCCTGCACTACATTTTATACACAAATTGTAGTCTCACCCATTCATTTCTAATGACCGGTCATTTTTGACCAGGAACACCACAGTTAAATAAAACACCAAAAATGTTATGGAAATCATCAAAATGTATTTTGTGTGTTCAGATGCCCTGTGTGTACAAAGTCATAGAACCTTATGACATTCAGATTAAATTAACTACATTTTTCAGAGAGAGAACTTGTAAATCGGTCCAATTCGACCGGGAACACAGCAGGAGGGTTAGACATGAAGGTCAGTCAATCTTGAACATTTCAAGAACTTTCAAAGTTTCTTCAAGTGCAGTTGCAAAAACCATCAAGCGCTATGATGAAACTGGCTCTCATGAGGACCGCCACAGGAAAGGAAGACCCAGAGTTACCTCTGCTACAGAGAATAAGTTCAATAGAGTTAACTGTACCTCAGATTGCAGCCCAAATAAATGCTTCACAGAGTTCAAGTAACAGACACATGTCAACATCAACTGTTCAGAGGAGACTGAGTGAATCAGGCCTTCATGGCCAAATTGCTGCAAAGAAACCCACTAAAAGACACAAATAATAAGAAGAGTCTTGCTTGGGCCAAGAAACTGAGCAATGGACATTAGACAGGTGGAAATCTGTCCTTTTGGCTGATGAGTCCAAATTTGAGATTTTTGGTTCCAACCGCCAGAAGCATAGAGGAGGGATGATGCTTTGCTGGTGAAACTGTCTGTGATTTATTTAGAATTCAAGGCACACTTAACCAGCATGGCTACCACAGCATTCTGCAGCGATACACCATACATCTGGTTTTTATTAACCTTTATTTAGCTAGGGAAGTCAATTAAGAACAAATTCTTATTTACAATGACAGCCTACCCCGGCCAAACCCTAACCTGGATGACGCTAGGCCAATTGTGCTCCACCCTATGAGACTCCCAATCACAGCCGGTTGTGATACAGCCTGGAACCAAACCAGGGTCTGTAGTGACGCCTCTAGCACTGAGATGGAGTGCTTTAGACCACTGCGCCACTCGGGAGCCTGCAGCTTGTCCCAGAATCACCAGACACTTACCAGCTTGTTTATATCCTATGATTTCACTGTGGGTCTCAGTCTGTTCTTTCTTTGAGAGGAACCGCACCCCTCCCATGCCCCGACATGGCACAGTGTACGACTAGGCTGTACGACTTCCTCTCAGATTCTGATTACAGTAGTTTTAAGTTGCATCCCAAATGGCACCATATTCCCTTTAGTGTGACAATCATTTGTTTTTCAACAGGACAATGTCCCAACACAACTCCAGGTAAGGGCTAATGTGTAAAGGCTATTTGACCAAGAAGGAAAGTGATGGAGTGCTGCATCAGATGACCTGGCCTCCACAATCACCCGACATCAACGCAATTGAGATTGTTAGGGATGAGTAGGACCGCAGAATGAAGGAAAAGCAGCCAACAAGTTCTCAGCATATGTGGGAACTCCTTCAAGACTGTTAGAAAAGCACTCAATGACTACCTCATGAAGCTGGTTGAGAGAATGCCAAGAGTGTGCATAGCTGTCATCAAGGCAAAGGGTGGCTACTTTGAAGAATCTCAAATGTCAAATATATTTTGATTTGTTTAACACTTTTTTGGTTACTACATGATTCCATATGTGTTATTTCATATTGTTGATGTTTTCACTATTATTCTACAATGTAGAAAATAGTTTAAAAAATATATAAAAACCCTTGAATGAGTAGATGTGTCCAAACTTTTGACTGGTACTGTATATAATATATATATATACATAAATAAAATTGATTGACCTCTATATAAAAATCTTACCCATGTTGGTTGGTGCTGCTGTGTGCCTCATCGGGAACAAAAACTGGCTATACCTTTCCAGGCTCTGATCCTCACAGCCTCCAGAAACACACACACACACACACAGGCACGTATGTACACACACACATTGATCCCAAAAATCCTGTCTGTTCGATGGGCTGTGAGGCACAGGGATCTGACACATGGTGAAGAAAACAATTGCTTAATTAGTAAGAGGTTAGATCATTTCTGAAATAGCCCCGCACGCTGAGAGGGAATTCATTTGCTTCAGATTGCTGCTTTGACCTGAACCAAATGAACTAAATTAACTAAATGAAGTTCATAGATGAGAGAATGTTGGTAGAACTGAATTTCTGTGGTTTATGGTTCTCTGGCAACACTGAGGAGAAGGGCATTGAGGTGACCAATGCATGGGTTGACCTCTATTAGAAGATGAAGTGATGGGTCTGTTCCAAATGGCACCTTATTAAAAAAATTCAGTGGCCTACAACTCTGGCTCTGGTCAAATGTAGAGCACTACAGAGTACTTTTCTTACCCACCGCTCTCTCTCACTCTCTCTCACACACTCTTTTATTCCGAACACTTTTGTTACCCAACACTCAAGTGTTTTCACTCAAGTGCAAGATGTTAGGAGACGGGGAAAGATTTTTTTTATTGACCCTTATTTTACCAGGTAAGATGACTGAGAACACATTTCATTTTACAGCTCCGACCTGGGGAAGAGAAGGAATGAATGAGCCAATTGGAAGCTGGGGATGATTAAGTGGCCATGATGGTATGAGGGCCAGATTGGGAATTTAGCCAGGACACCGGGGTTAACACCCCTAATGTTGCAGTAAGTACCATAGGATCTTTACTGACCACAGAAAGTCAGGATACTCATTTTAACTTCCCATCCGAAAGACAGAACCCTGTGCAGGGCAATGTCCCCTTAAACCAGAGGAAGAGTGCACCCTACTGGACCTCCAACACATCTTCCATCAGCATCTGGTCTCCCATCCAGGGACCAACCCTGCTTCGTTTCAGAGGCAAGCCAGCAGTGGTCTGCAGGGTGGTATGCTGTAGGCAAGGTGGGGGCAGGAAACAGAAAACGAGAGATGAGGTGTCAAAGAAAAGAGAAATAACCTAAAAAAGAAAGAGCGAAAACAGTGTGTTTGAACTGGGAGGCCTAATGTAGTCAGGATGGAATCTGTCACTCAGCTCATTGCATGTTGATGACTCAGGGCAGTTTGAGCTGTAAGCAGTAGGTGATTTATGTACATTCACTGAACTGCTGCAGGCTGGTGCAGAGGAGTGGGAGAGAGGGCTCACAGCCTCACAGACCGATGCAACAGGCACATTTTTTGGCTGGGGTAGAGAGAGAGGGGGCTGGGGCAGAGAGAGAGGGCTGGGGCAGAGAGAGAGGGGGCTGGGGCAGAGAGAGAGGGAGAGAGAGAGGGCTGGGGCAGAGAGAGAGGGGGCTGGGGCAGAGAGAGAGGGAGAGAGAGAGAGAGAGAGAGAGAGAGGACTGGGGCAGAGAGAGAGAGAGAAAGAGAGAGAGGACTGGGGCAGAGAGAGAGGGAGAGAGAGAGAGAGAGAGAGAGAGAGAGAGAGAGAGGAGACTGGGGCAGAGAGAGAGGGAGAGAGAGAGGGCTGGGACAGAGAGGGAGGGAGAGAGAGGGCTGGGGCAGAGAGAGAGGGAGAGAGAGAGGGGGCTAGGGCAGAGAGAGAGGGAGAGAGAGAGAGAGAGAAGACTGGGGCAGAGAGAGAGGAAGGGATAGAGGAAGGAGAGAGAGAGAGAGAGAGAGAGAGAGAGAGAGAGAGAGAGAGGGGCTGGGGCAGAGAGAGAGGGAGAGAGAGGGAGAGAAAGAGAGAGAGGGCTGGGGCAGAGAGAGAGGGCTGGGGCAGAGAGAGAGAGAGAGAGAGAGAGAGAGAGAAGACTGGGGCAGAAAGAGAGGGAGAGAGAGGGAGAGAGAGAGGGCTGGGGCAGAGAGAGAGGGAGAGAGAGGGAGGGCTGGGGCAGAGAGAGAGGGAGAGAGAGGGAGAGAGAGAGAGAGGGCTGGGGCAGTGAGAGAGAGAGGGGTGAGATAAAGCGGGTGAGATACAAGGTGCAGGAAGTTGGAGGAAGGGAGAGTGTGGGCAGAGAGTGAGAGAGAGGAGGTCTGGGCAGGGCCTGTGTTCTTTCTCTCCCTCCCCTCTCTCATGCCAAACTGCTTTGCACGGCAATTAGCTCTGTCCTCATTTAGTCTCCACGGTCCATCCCAGAGGGTAATGAAAGTCGTACATCATCTTCAGGCCCCTGCTAATTATCCAGCTCAGCTGCAGGTAGGCTTTGTAACCATGAGAAGGCCCTGTCGCCTTGATATTTATTGCTCTTCCAATAAGCGGGTAAAAAAATACTCTCTTGAAAGGTTGCCCATACCCCTTCACTTCACATCCTTGACATACCTTTTGGCAAATGTGCTAGTCAAAGGGGAAATGTCTTCATTCCACATAAATCATTCGTCCTCAAGAAGTTGCTGTAACGAAATGTTCGGCCAAAGCGGCAGCACTACCGGGCGACTGAGAGTTGGAAACTTGAGAACATCAACATTTCGGGGGTCAGCTTGTCTGCGATAATTTACATGTTGATGGCTAATGGGGAGAGCACAAGGGAAATTCTGTACCAGGAAAGAGCAGAGTCAGGAGAAAAGTACTCTCCTGCTGATCCTAGGTCTGTCATTAGAATATATCTACATGCTTGGTGGTCTGACTCAATTATTTCTATCAGGCTTTCATTGTGTAGAGTTAGATGGAACATATAGTTTCTCATCCCTATTATTATTGTGCTTGAGAGTTTGGAGGGACCAGTGAATTCACAATTTATTCTCAGTATAGCCATACATAACAGCAGGCCTATCAGCTTGCTGCCAGCTCTTAGCAAATTGTTAGAAAAAATGGTGTTTGACCAAATACAATGCTATTTGTTCTGTAAACAAATTAATAACATACGTTCAGCATTCTTACAGAGAAGGGTACTCAACATGTGACTGATGTTATGCAGGTGAGTGAGGACCCAAAAGCGGTTTAACAGAAACAGAGTCTTTTAATGTCCAAACACAGGGAAGACATAAATCCTCTTCAGATGTATCGGTTGACAAAATAGACAACCCGCAGAGAGGGCGACAAATAAATCATAAAGTCCTCTGATCTTTACAGGAGAGTCCCCTTCTAGCAGCAGAGGAGAATAGCAGGGTTAGCGGCAACAGACTGCTGGTCTCTCCGGGTAGGCGCGGGTTGTAGAGGACAGAGGTACCTGATCACACGTAGCATCTGATGAAGAGGCAGATTACGACAGGACGGGACAAGGGTGAAGCAAACGAGAATCTGACAAAGACAGAAGCAGAAACAGAGAGAGAAATAGAGACCTAATCAGAGGGAAAAAAGGGAACAGGTAGGAGAGAGTAAACGAGGTAGTTAGAGGAGATGAGGAACAGCTGGGGGAAGGAAAGGGAGAGAAGGTAACCTAATACGACCAGCAGGGGGAAACGAAGTGAAGAGAAAGAACAGGAACAAGACATAACATGACAATACATGACAACTGAAGAAATGGCTGAAAGAAATTGATAATAAGAAGATTGTGGGAGTTGCACTGTTCGATTTCAGTACAGCCTTTGATATTATTGACCATAGCCTGTTTTTGAGAACTTGTGTTTTATGGCATTTCAACCTCTACCATATTGTAGATTCAGAGGTATCTATCTAAAAAAATGTACCTTTATTTAACTAAGCAAGTCAGTTAAGAACAAATTATTGCTTTCAATGACAGCCTAGGAACAGTGGGCAGGAGGACCGATTTGTACTTTGTCAGCTCAGGGATTTGAACTTGCAACCTTTTGGTTTCAAGTCCACCACGCTAACCACTAGGCTACCCTGCCGCCCTAATAGAACTCACCCGGTTTTCTTTAACGGATGCTTCTCTAATGTCAAACATGTAAAGTGCTGTGTCCTGCAGGGCAGCTCTCTAGGTCCTCTACTATTTTCTATTTTTACCAATGACCTGCCACTGGTATTAAACAAAGCATGTGTGTCCATGTATGCTGATGAGTCAACCATATACGCATCAGCAACCACAGCTAATGAAGTCACTGAAACCCTTAACAAAGAGTTAAGTCTGTATTGGAATGGGTGGCCAGTAATAAACTGGTCCTGAACATCTCTAAAACTAAGAGCATTGTATTTGGTACAAATCATTCCATAGATTTTAGACCTCAGCTGAATCTGGTAATAAATGGTGTTGCTGTTGAACAAGTTGAGGAGACTATATTACTTGGTGTTACCTTAGATTATAAACTGTCATGGTCAAAACATATAGATTCAATGGTTGTAAGATGGGGAGAGGTCTGTTTGTAATAAAGAGATGTTCTACCTTTTTGAAAACAC
>NW_027039182.1:0-9628 GCF_034236695.1 Oncorhynchus nerka | reverse complement strand
TAAGTCATTTAGCAGACGCTCTTATCCAGAGCGACTTACAAATTGGTGCGTTCACCTTAAGACATCCAGTGGAACAGCCACTTTACAATAGTGCATCTAAATCTTTTAAGGGGGGTGAGAAGGATTACTTTATCCTATCCTAGGTATTCCTGAAAGAGGTGGGGTTTCAGGTGTCTCCGGAAGGTGGTGATTGACTCCGCTGTCCTGGCGTCGTGAGGGAGTTTGTTCCACCATTGGGGGCCAGAGCAGCGAACAGTTTTGACTGGGCTGAGCGGGAACTGTACTTCCTCAGTGGTAGGGAGGCGAGCAGGCCAGAGGTGGATGAACGCAGTGCCCTTGTTTGGGTGTAGGGCCTGATCAGAGCCTGGAGGTACTGAGGTGCCGTTCCCCTCACAGCTCCGTAGGCAAGCACCATGGTCTTGTAGCGGATGCGAGCTTCAACTGGAAGCCAGTGGAGAGAGCGGAGGAGCGGGGTGACGTGAGAGAACTTGGGAAGGTTGAACACCAGACGGGCTGCGGCGTTCTGGATGAGTTGTAGGGGTTTAATGGCACAGGCAGGGAGCCCAGCCAACAGCGAGTTGCAGTAATCCAGACGGGAGATGACAAGTGCCTGGATTAGGACCTGCGCTGCTTCCTGTGTGAGGCAGGGTCGTACTCTGCGGATGTTGTAGAGCATGAACCTACAAGAACGGGCCACCGCCTTGATGTTAGTTGAGAACGACAGGGTGTTGTCCAGGATCACGCCAAGGTTCTTAGCGCTCTGGGAGGAGGACACAATGGAGTTGTCAACCGTGATGGCGAGATCATGGAATGGGCAGTCCTTCCCGGGAGGAAGAGCAGCTCCGTCTTGCCGAGGTTCAGCTTGAGGTGGTGATCCGTCATCCACACTGATATGTCTGCCAGACATGCAGAGATGCGATTCGCCACCTGGTCATCAGAAGGGGGAAAGGAGAAGATTAATTGTGTGTCGTCTGCATAGCAATGATAGGAGAGACCATGTGAGGTTATGACAGAGCCAAGTGACTTGGTGGCACAGAATAGGAGAGGGCCTAGAACAGAGCCCTGGGGGACGCAGTGGTGAGAGCGCGTGGTGAGGAGACAGATTCTCGCCACGCCACCTGGTAGGAGCGACCTGTCAGGTCGGACGCAATCCAAGCGTGGGGGCCGGAGATGCCCAACTCGGAGAGGGTGGAGAGGAGGATCTGATGGTTCACAGTATCGAAGGCAGCCGATAGGTCTAGAAGGATGAGAGCAGAGGAGAGAGAGTTAGCCAGCAGTGCGGAGGCCTCCGTGATACAGAGAAGAGCAGTCTCAGTTGAATGACTAGTCTTGAAACCTGACTGATTTGGATCAAGAAGGTCATTCTGAGAGAGATAGCGGGAGAGCTGGCCAAGGACGGCACGTTCAAGAGTTTTGAGAGAAAGAAAGAAGGGATACTGGTCTGTAGTTGTTGACATCGGAGGGATCGAGTGTAGGTTTTTTCAGAAGGGGTGCAACTCTCGCTTCTCTTGAAGACAGAAGGACGTAGCCAGCGGTCAGGGATGAGTTGATGAGCGAGGTGAGGTAAGGGAGAAGGTCTCCGGAAATGGTCTGGAGAAGAGAGGAGGGAATAGGGTCAAGCGGGCAAGTTGTTGGGCGGCCGGCCGTCACAAGACGCGAGATTTCATCTGGAGAGAGGGAGAAAGAGGTCAGAGCACAGGGTAGGGCAGTGTGAGCAGAACCAGCAGTGTCGTTTGACTTAGCAACGAGGATCGGATGTCGTCGACCTTCTTTTCAAAATGGTTGACTAAGTCATCTGCAGAGAGGAGGAGGGGGAGGGGAGGAGGATTCAGGAGGGAGGAGAAGGTGGCAAAGAGCTTCCTAGGGTTAGAGGCAGATGCTTGGAATTTAGAGTGGTAGAAAGTGGCTTTAGCAGCAGAGACAGAAGAGGAAAATGTAGAGAGGAGGGAGTGAAAGGATGCCAGGTCCGCAGGGAGGCGAGTTTTCCTCCATTTCCGCCGGCTGCCCGGAGCCCTGTTCTGTGAGCTCGCAATGAGTCGTCGAGCCACGGAGCAGGAGGGAGGACCGAGCCGGCCTGGAGGATAGGGGACATAGAGAATCAAGGGATGCAGAAAGGGAGGAGAGGAGGGTTGAGGAGGCAGAATCAGGAGATAGGTTGGAGAAGGTTTGAGCAGAGGGAAAGAGATGATAGGATGGAAGAGGAGAGAGTAGCGGGGGAGAGAGAGCGAAGATTGGGACGGCGCGATACCATCCGAGTAGGGGCAGTGTGGGAAGTGTTGGATGAGAGCAAGAGGGAAAAGGATACAAGGTAGTGGTCGGAGACTTGGAGGGGAGTTGCAGTGAGGTTAGTGGAAGAACAGCATCTAGTAAAGATGAGGTCGAGCGTATTGCCTGCCTTGTGAGTAGAGGGGAAGGTGAGAGGTGAGGTCAAAGAGGAGAGGTGGAAAGGAGGCAGAGAGGAATGAGTCAAAAGGTAGACGGGGAGGTTAAAGTCGCCCAGAACTGTGAGAGGTGAGCCGTCCTCAGGAAAGGAGCTTATCAAGGCATCAAGCTCATTGATGAACTCTCCGAGGGAACCTGGAGGGCGATAAATGATAAGGATGTTAAGCTTGAAAGGGCTGGTAACTGTGACAGCATGGAATTCAAAGGAGGCGATAGACAGATGGGTAAGGGGAGAAAGAGAGAATGACCACTTGGGAGAGATGAGGATCCCGGTGCCACCACCCCGCTGACCAGAAGCTCTCGGGGTGTGCGAGAACACGTGGGCGGACGAAGAGAGAGCAGTAGGAGTAGCAGTGTTATCTGTGGTGATCCATGTTTCCGTCAGTGCCAAGAAGTCGAGGGACTGGAGGGAGGCATAGGCTGAGATGAACTCTGCCTTGTTGGCCGCAGATCGGCAGTTCCAGAGGCTACCGGAGACCTGGAACTCCACGTGGGTCGTGCGCGCTGGGACCACCAGATTAGAGTGGCCGCGGCCACGCGGTGTGGAGCGTTTGTATGGTCTGTGCAGAGAGGAGAGAACAGGGAAACAGAGAAACAGAGAACAGAGATGAAGATGGAAAGAGAGAAAGAGATGAAGATGGAGAGAAAGAAAGAGATGAGATGAAGAGAGAGAAAGAGATGAGATGAATATGGAGAGAGAGAAAGGGATGGAGCAAGAAAGCAAACAAACAAAAGAGAGAGTGTGCGTTTCCCCCAGCAACAGAAGGAAGACTAGGGAAGCCTCATGCCATCCCAGGGTGCTCTGTGGGTCAGGCAGAGGTCAGGGAAGTCAAGTGACACTCACGTTGCATTCATCCATTATCCCACTCTCAGTGGAGGGGTGGGATGAGGAGAGAAGCCACAGATGGGAAGTGGAGGGGTGGGATGAGGAGAGAGGCCACAGATGGGCAGTGGAGGGGTGGGATGAGGAGAGAGGCCACAGATGGGCAGTGGAGGGGTGGGATGAGGAGAGAAGCCACAGATGGGCAGTGGAGGGGTGGGATGAGGAGAGAGGCCACAGATGGGCAGTGGAGGGTGGGATGAGGGAGAGAGGCCACAGATGGGCAGTGGAGGGTGGGATGAGGAGAGAGGCCACAGATGGGCAGTGGGGGTGGAGGGGTGGGATGACGAGAGAGGCTACAGATGGGCAGTGGAGGGTGGGACGAGGAGAGAGGCCACAGATGGGCAGTGGAGGGTGGGATGAGGAGAAAGGCCACAGATGGGCAGTGGAGGGGTGGGATGAGGAGAGAGGCCACAGATGGGCAGTGGAGGGGTGGGATGAGGAGAAAGGCCACAGGTGGACAGTGGAGGGGTGGGATGAGGAGAAAGGCCACAGATGGGCAGTGGAGGGGTGGGATGAGGAGAGAGGCCACAGATGGGCAGTGGAGGGGTGGGATGAGGAGAAAGGCCACAGGTGGGCAGTGGAGGGTGGGATGAGGAGAAAGGCCACAGATGGGCAGTGGAGGGTGGGATGAGGAGAAAGGCCACAGATGGGCAGTGGAGGGTGGGATGAGGAGAAAGGCCACAGATGGGCAGTGGAGGGGTGGGGAGGAGAGAGGCCACCGATGGGCAGTGAGTGGGATGGAGAAAGGCCACAGATGGGCAGTGGAGGGGTGGGATGAGGGAGAGAGGCCACATATGGGCAGTGGAGGGGTGGGATGAGGAGAGAGGACACAGATGGGCAGTGGAGGGGTGGGATGAGGAGAAAGGCCACAGATGGGCAGTGGAGGGTGGGTTGAGGAGAAAGGACACAGATGGGCAGTGGAGGGGTGGGATGAGGAGAAAGGCCACAGATGGGTAGTGGAGGGGTGGGATGAGGAGAGAGGACACAGATGGGCAGTGGAGGGGTGGGTTGAGGGAAAGGACACAGATGGGCAGTGGAGGGGTGGGATGAGGAGAAAGGCCACAGATGGGCAGTGGAGGGGGTGGGATGAGGAGAAAGGCCACAGATGGGCAGTGGAGGGGTGGGATGAGGAGAAAGGCCACAGATGGGCAGTGGAGGGTGGGATGAGGAGAAAGGCCACAGATGGGCAGTGGAGGGTGGGATGAGGAGAAAGGCCACAGATGGGCAGTGGAGGGGTGGGATGAGGAGAAAGGCCACAGATGGGCAGTGGAGGGGTGGGATGAGGAGAAAGGCCACAGATGGGCAGTGGAGGGGTGGGATGAGGAGAAAGGCCACAGATGGGCAGTGGAGGGGTGGGATGAGGAGAGAGGACACAGATGGGCAGTGGAGGGGTGGGTTGAGGAGAAAGGACACAGATGGGCAGTGGAGGGGTGGGATGAGGAGAAAGGCCACAGATGGGCAGTGGAGGGGTGCTGGAGGAGGAGGATTCAAATACCACAGTATTGTTTCAAAATGTTTTGTGCTGTTTAAAAGAAGGGGTTGGATATTTAGAGAATGTGCTGTTTTAAAAGTGGCTTCAATGTATTTGTCAGTTAGTTTGCTAGTGTAAAGAGTTGCATATTTGATTCATATGGGGTAGACTGGCCAACAATGTGGTACAGTAGATTCCTTTTCTCTCCACTTCTATCCAAAACCAACTCTGCCAGAGAATGTCTGATAACCACTGACTACCCTGTCCTCTCAACCATAACCTATTTTCCTGTCTGCTTCTTTTTTCTCACTCATTGAGTAAGACTTACACCGGTAACCCAGCCCTCTGACTGACATTTCATATGATATAAAGTATTATCCCATGAATCACCTGATATGAGTGCGATGCAGGAAGACTGGCAGAAGAAGAGCACAATAGGTATCACATCAATGCCTGTGTCTCAAATGGCACCCTATTCCCTTTGCGGTGCACTACTTTTGACCAGGGCCCAGAGTAGTGCACTATATAGGGAATGAGGTTGCCATTTGGGACCAACCTAAGTGTCCTTAGTGGGCCAACTGGCAGCTTCCATCACCAGACGTGTTGAGGGTAACAGGAGAAGTGGGTTGACCTACCGTGGCGTCTCAGACTCTCATCACACCTCAGCTAAAAGCACAGACAGACAGGTTGTCCTCCTTCCCTGTAAGTACACACACACACACACACACACACACACACACACACACACACACAGTAGACAGACCTGTAAGGGAATATGCAGACAGCGGATCAGGTGCTCTCACATCCTGTCAGCCTCATCAGGTTTCAGAACCATTGAGAGCTGTTGTCATCCACATTCCAGACATCTTCTTTACAGACCTTCTGAAACATTGTGTTACACCTCGTCCCCCAAACAATAGGATCGTTGATACTGTAAGTCCTGGTTCATTCGGGTAGTAGTAACTAATGCAAGTACACATATTTCATTTACAGTCCCAAACAGACTGACACTCAGGCTAATAAAGACTGTATATCAGAATATACATCTTGGAATAGTATCCAACCTGAGTAAAGTAGTTGCACTTTATTTGACCAAAGGCAGTCTGGAAAGGGGTTTTCAGAAACTTTATACTGTTAATTTCCTTGTTGAACAATACCTTTCTTTCTCCCTTGGCCTCCTCAGCTTTCTACCTCTTCTTTACTGTCTCTTTAGATGGCCTCTGTCACACATATCATCCTTCACTGACACCTGTCTGCCCGTTCGTTCCTCTTGTCTCCCTCTCCTGTCTCCTTCTCTGTGGGGTGGAACTGTTTGTTTTTGGGGGTTGTTTTGGGGGGAGGTATATCCCACTGCTCCGGGCCAGGCCTGGCTCTGTCAGCTCATCACAGGAAACATGACAGGCCTCCTTCTCTTTGGTGTCGAGAGGAAGCTGAGCGGTTGTTGTTTTACCTCCCTGCGGGGAAATGGAGAGTCAAAATGGCCGCCTTTCTCCTTCCTTGAACTTCCCTGAACATCAGAGGCCAGATCAGATCAATACTGTGTTTTTGTTCATTCCACATGCTCTAGGCTGTTTGCAGAAGCATACTATAGGTATTATGATATGCAATAACAGTAATTATTCAAACATAATCATTAGGATTCATGGTTCACTAAAGAGCTGTGTTATTATTGTGATGAATGACACACACACAGGCATGGTATCAAAAGTCTCTGTCAGGATTCGGTGCGAACGATTGGTTAAGTTGGTGTATGGTGGGTGTTATAGACATGTATTTACAGACCTCAAATAAAGAGATGCTTCAAAACAGTAACAAACTAGGTGTCCTGGATTCCTCCACTGTCATATCATCTATGTAATTATCCTTTATCAACAACTACACAACCCTTCAGCTTTTAATTAGAAATGAAAAAGTAGATATTAACTCTGATATTAAACTTACCTGTCTTGTGGAATGACTGATTGCTCTGTAAGTGGGGACGATATTAAAATCAGACACAGACACTGTGTATCTTGTAATTACTCTGTAATTATAATACTTAGTTTAAAGATGATGTGTGTAAAGTGAAATGTCTGTGTGTGGTAAATAGGAACACGACTATTTAGAAATGATCAACATCATACTTAGAGGTGGCTTGGAGGTGGGACATGCAGTACACCACAGACAGGCATTATTTACATACACCACAGACAGGCAGTATTGACATACACCAAAGACAGGCAGTATTGACATACACCACAGACAGGCAGTATTGACATACACCACATACATGCATTATTGGCATACACCACATACATGCATTATTGGCATACACCACATACATGCATTATTGACATACACCACAGACAGGCAGTATTGACATACACCACATACAGGCAGTATTGACATACACCACAGACAGGCAGTATTGACATACACCACAGACAGGCAGTATTGACATACACCACATACATGCATTATTGGCATACACCACATACATGCATTATTGGCATACACCACATACATGCATTATTGACATACACCACAGACAGGCAGTATTGACATACACCACAGACAGGCAGTATTGACATACACCACAGACAGGCAGTATTGACATACACCACAGACAGGCAGTATTGACATACACCACAGACAGGCAGTATTGACATACACCACAGACAGGCAGTATTGACATACACCACAGACAGGCAGTATTGACATACACCACCGACAGGCAGTATTGACATACACCACAGACAGGCAGTATTGACATACACCACATACATGCGTTATTGACATACACCACATACATGCATTATTGGCATACATTACATACATGCATTATTGGCATTACACCACAGACAGGCAGTATTGACATACACCACAGACAGGCAGTATTGACAAACACCACAGACATGGCAGTATTGACATACACCACATAGATGCATTATTGACATACACCACATACATGCATTATTGACATACACCACAGACAGGCAGTATTGACATACACCACATACATGCATTATTGACATACACCACAGACAGGCAGTATTGACATACACCACATACATGCAGTATTGACATACACCACATACATGCATTATTGACATACACCACAGACAGGAAGTATTGACATACACCACACACAGGCAGTATTGACATACACCACAGACAGGCAGTATTGACATACACCACATACATGCATTATTGACATACACCACAGACAGGCAGTATTGACATACACCACATACATGCATTATTGACATACACCACAGACAGGCAGTATTGACATACACCACATACATGTATTATTGACATACACCACAGACAGGCAGTATTGACATACACCACAGACAGGCAGTATTGACATACACCACATACATGCATTATTGACATACACCACAGACAGGCAATATTGACATACACCACAGACAGGCAGTATTGACATACACCACAGACAGGCAGTATTGACATACACCACAGACAGGCAGTATTGACATACACCACAGACAGGCAGTATTGACATACACCACAGACAGGCAGTATTGACATACACCACAGACAGGCAGTATTGACATACACCACCGACAGGCAGTATTGACATACACCACAGACAGGCAGTATTGACATACACCACATACATGCGTTATTGACATACACCACATACATGCATTATTGGCATACATTACATACATGCATTATTGGCATTACACCACAGACAGGCAGTATTGACATACACCACAGACAGGCAGTATTGACAAACACCACAGACATGGCAGTATTGACATACACCACATAGATGCATTATTGACATACACCACATACATGCATTATTGACATACACCACAGACAGGCAGTATTGACATACACCACAGACGGGCATTATTGACATACACCACAGACAGGAAGTATTGACATACACCACAGACAGGCAGTATTGACATACACCACAGACAGGCAGTATTGACATACACCACATACATGCATTATTGACATACACCACAGACAGGCAGTATTGACATACACCACATACATGCATTATTGACATACACCACAGACAGGCAGTATTGACATACACCACATACATGTATTATTGGCATTACACCACAGACAGGCAGTATTGACATACACCACAGACAGGCAGTATTGACATACACCACATACATGCATTATTGACATACACCACAGACAGGAAGTATTGACATACACCACAGACAGGCAGTATTGACATACACCACAGACAGGCAGTATTGACATACACCACATACATGCATTATTGACATACACCACAGACAGGCAGTATTGACATACACCACATACATGCATTATTGACATACACCACAGACAGGCAATATTGACATACACCACAGACAGGCAGTATTGACATACACCACAGACAGGCAGTATTGACATACACCACAGACAGGCAGTATTGACATACACCACAGACAGGCAGTATTGACATACACCACAGACAGGCAGTTTTGACATATACCACAGACAGGCCGGATTGTTTTGTCTGCAGATGAACAAGTTTGTAATGCATCGTGTTGTGTTCGTTGAAGATCACGTGTGTTTCTGCACATAGACTACGACAGCGCTCAGTGACTGTTCAACAACCTTCTAAATCCAACATTTACTTTCCCCAAATCTTGCTTATCTTCCACTAAGCAAATCTTTAGCTCAGTAATACGCTTAAATCTGCTTACATGAAAGTGTCTGTTGTTGGTGATAATGCCCTGGACTGGTTTGCGTGTTTCATTGGCATTACAACGGGAGACTTCTCTGGTTGGTACAAATACTTTCCAGTCAATAATCCTCTAATGTTTGCCTTTGTACTCATACCGGTC
>NW_027039181.1:0-50000 GCF_034236695.1 Oncorhynchus nerka | reverse complement strand
GGTGGTGTGATGGTGCTTTGCTGGTGACACTGATTTATTTAGAATTCAAGGCACACTTAACCAGCATGGCTACCACAGCATTCTGCAGCGGTACGGCATCCCATCTGGTTTACACTTAAGTGTTTTATCGTGTGTTTTTCAACAGGACAATGACCCAACACACCTCCATGCTGTGTAAGGGCTATTTGATGGAGAGTTTTTTATTATGTTTTATTATTTGATCAAGAAGGAGAGTGATGGAATGCAGCAACAGATCACCCAACCTCAACCCAATTAAGATGGTTTGGGATGAGTCAGCTGCTTTTCCTTCACTCTGCGGTCCAGTGCTCAGCATTGTGGGAACTCCTTCAAGACTGTTGTAAAAGCATTCCAGGTGAAGCTGGTTGAGAGAATGCCAAGAGTGTGCAAAGCCTTGTCTGTGTGTTTGACAAAAACTCTCTTCACTTCAGCGCAATGGAGTGCACAGGTATTACGGTCACTGTCCTTTCAGCACGACCAGCCTATCACCTTTGATGTGATGCTGTCGTTGTTGCTATTGGCGACAGTGTAATCGTGGCGTTGGACTACCACAGGGTGAGTAAATAGCATGTTTTTTGTTTTTCTGGGCACATTTTATGCTGTGTGTCACGTGTAGGTTTCGTTTGTGTGCGTGCGGCAGCCCGAAGCACGACCAGGCCCGTTTCAGTCGTTCATAACGTCCTCAATCATTGCTCCTCCGGCACTTGAACGGTCCAACTACAGAACGTATAACCCTCCCCCAACCCTAACCATTAGTGGGGGCAACTAACCCTCCCCCAACCCTAACCATTAGTGGGGATAACTAACCCTCCCACCCAACCCTAACCATTAGTGGGGATAACTAACCCTCCCACCCAACCCTAACCATTAGTAGAGGTAACAAACCCTCCCACCCAACCATTAGTAGAGGTAACTAACCCTCCCCCAAACCTAACCATTAGTGGGGATAACTAACCCTCCCCCAAACCTAACCATCAGTAGGGATAACTAACCCTCCCCCAAACCTAACCATCAGTGGGGGTAACTAACCCTCCCCCAAACCTAACCATCAGTAGGGATAACTAACCCTCCCCCAAACCTAACCATCAGTAGGGATAACTAACCCTCCCCCAAACCTAACCATCAGTAGGGATAACTAACCCTCCCCCAAACCTAACCACCAGTGGGGGTAACTAACCCTCCCACCCAACCCTAACCATTAGTGGGAGTAACTAACCCTCCCCCAAACCTAACCATCAGTGGGGGTAACTAACCCTCCACCCAAACCTAACCATTAGTAGGGATAACTAACCCTCCCCCAAACCTAACCATCAGTGGGGGCAACTAACCCTCCCCCAAACCTAACCATTAGTGGGGGTAACTAACCCTCCCACCCAACCCTAACCATTAGTAGGGATAACTAACCCTCCCACCCAACCCTAACCATTAGTAGGGATAACTAACCCTCCCACCCAACCCTAACCATTAGTAGGGGTAACTACCCCTCCCACCCAATCCATTAGTAGGGGTAACTAACCCTCCCACCCAACCCTAACCATTAGTAGGGATAACTAACCCTCCCACCCAACCCTAACCATTAGTAGGGGTAACTAACCCTCCCACCCAACCCTAACCATTAGTAGGGGTAACTAACCCTCCCACCCAACCCTAACCATTAGTAGGGGTAACTAACCCTCCCACCCAACCCTAACCATTAGTAGGGGTAACTAACCCTCCCACCCAACCCTAACCATTAGTAGGGGTAACTAACCCTCCCACCCAACCCTAACCATTAGTAGGGGTAACTAACCCTCCCACCCAACCCTAACCATTAGTAGGGGTAACTAACCCTCCCACCCAACCCTAACCATTAGTAGGGGTAACTACCCTCTGTTACCCTACTGAGAGAACTGTCTGCCAATCCCTCTGTCAGTCTGACCACACAACACCTCTCTGTTACCCTACTGAGAGAACTGTCTGCCAATCCGGCCACACTGTTTGTGTACGAGAGACATATAATAGTGCAGAGACCTGGCCTACCCAGGGCTCGACAAAGCCACACTTGTGACCTAACAGTCATTTGTTTTGCATGGAAAACTCTCAACAGCCAACGCTACGAGAGCACTGTTTTTATTGGCTACCACTCTGGGACTTCCTGATTGGAAAGCCAATAAGAATGACTAATCTGAGTGTGAAAGAGAGTCTCTGTACTGAGCGTAACTAACCTAGATGGCCTAGGTGTTCTAGCCTCTCCTGAGTAGGAGAATCAGGTGAGATAGTTCAAGGCTACTCAACTAATCTAATCTGGGGGTCTCAGAGGAGAGGTTTGAAAACCACTGGGCTAACATTTTCCAACTGACATACATGATGCTAGTGCTCCAGCAGCAGGCATTTGCCTTGATGATGCTGGTTGTCAGGGCAACACAGACAGAGTTCCTACATGGGATCATTCAGCGGTGCAGGGGGTAGGACAGCACAACGGAGGTCAGAGGAAAAAAATAATGATAAACAGATTCATGACAGAGGCTAACCAGGCGCAGGTGCAGTTTATTAACAAGTGCATAGTTTATTAACAGGTACATAGTTTATTAACAGGTGCATAGTTTATTAACAAGTGCATGGTTTATTAACAGGTACATGGTTTAATAAAAAGGTGCACGGTTTATTAATGAATAAGAAGACTAACCTAACTAGCCATTTCATAGGCACCTATCCATACTGGGACTAGGTTGGTTAAACACAGCTTGTACCGAGTGTAGTCCATTTAGGTTAGGGGAAGAAGAGTGTGTGTTTGTGTGTGTGTTGTGTTATTAGGCCTTAAGGGACATACACTGAACACAACTCTGAATATGGATTTGTGAGTCAGGCTCTTGACACACACACTCCCTATATCAGTCCCCCAGCATCAGGTCTGGAGCATGAATTCACGAGTTCTGCTGGTTGGCTACTGTGTAGCAACCTAGCGCTGCCAAAAGCCCTTTAAATGTGTAGGTATCATCTTTAGTGCTGAGACAGTAACAGAACATTAAATAATACAGTTGAAGTCAGAAGTTTACATACACTTAGGTTGGAGTCAATAAAACTAGTTTTTTAACCACTACACAAATTTCTTGTTAACAAACTATAGTTTTGGCAAGTCGGTTAGGACAGCTACTTTGTGCATGACACAAATAATTTACCAACAATTGTTTACAGACAGATTATTTCACTGTATCACAATTCCAAGGGGTCAGAAGTATACATACACTAAGTTGACTGTGCCTTTAAACAGCTTGGAAAATTCCAGAAAATGATGTCATGGCTTTAGAAGCTTCTGATAGGCTAATTGACATCATTTGAGTCAATTGAAGGTGTACCTGTGGATGTATTTAAAGGCCTACCTTCAAACTCAGTGACTCTTTGCTTGACATCATGGGAAAAATCCAAATAAATCAGCCAAGAAATCCCAGAAAAATAATTGTAGACCTCCACAAGTCTGGTTCATCCTTGGGAGCAATTCCCAAACGCCTGAAGGTACTACGTTCATCTGTACAAACAATAGTAGGCAAGTATAAACACCATGGGACCACACAGCTGTCATGCCGCTCAGGAAGGAGACGCATTCTTTGGTGCGAAAAGTGCAAATCAATCCCAGAACAGCAGCAAAGGACCTTGTGAAGATGCTGGGGGAAACAGGTACAAAAGTATCTATATCCACAGTAAAACGAGTCCTATATCGACATAACCTGAAAGGCCGCTCAGCAAGGAAGAAGCAACTGCTCCAAAACCACCATAAAAAAAAGACCGATTACGGTTTGCAACTGCACATGGGGACAAAGACCATAGAAATGTTCTCTGGCATGATGAAACAAAAATAGAACTGTTTGGCCATAATGACCATCGTTGTGTTTTGAGGAAAAAGGGTGAGGCTTGCAAGCCGAAAAACATCATCCCAACCATGAAGCACGGGGTGGCAGCATCATGTTGTGGGGCTGCCTTGCTTGCAGGAGGGACTGGTGCACTTCACAAAATAGATGGCATCATGAGGTAGGAAAATGATGTGTATATATTGAAGCAACTTCTCAAGACATCAGTCAGGAAGTTAAAGCTTGGTCGCAAATGGGTCTTCCAAATGGACAATTACATTTACATTTAAGTCATTTAGCAGACGCTCTTATCCAGAGCGACTTACAAATTGGTGCTTTCACCTTATGACATCCAGTGGAACAGCCACTTTACAATAGTGCATCTAGGTCTTTTAAGGGGGGGGGGGGGGGTGAGAAGGATTACTTTATCCTATCCTAGGTATTCCTTAAAGAGGTGGGGTTTCAGGTGTCTCCGGAAGGTGGTGATTGACTCCGCTGTCCTGGCGTCGTGAGGGAGTTTGTTCCACCATTGGGGGGCCAGAGCAGCGAACAGTTTTGACTGGGCTGAGCGGGAACTGTACTTCCTCAGTGGTAGGGAGGCGAGCAGGCCAGAGGTGGATGAACGCAGTGCCCTTGTTTGGGTGTAGGGCCTGATCAGAGCCTGGAGGTACTGGAGGTAATGACCCCAAGCATACTTCCAAAGTTGTGGATAACAAAAGTCAAGGTATTGGAGTGGCCATCACAAAGCCCTAAATGCCATAGAGAATTTGTGGGCAGAACTGAAAAAGCTTGTGCGAACAAGGAGGCCTACAAAACTGACTCAGTTACACCAGCTCTGTCAGGAGGAATGGGCCAAAATTCCCCCAACTTATTGTGGGAAGCTTGTGGAAGGCTACCCGAAACGTTTGACCCAAGTTAAACAATTTAAAGGCAATGCTACCAAATATTAACTGAGTGTATGTAAACTTCTGACCCGCTGGGAATGTGATGAAAGAAATCAAAACAAATAAATCATTCTACTATTATTCTGACATTTCACATTCTTAAAAGGTGATCCTAACTGACCTAAGACAGGGATTTCTTACTATGATTAAATGTCAGGAATTGTGAAAATCTGAGTTTAAATATATTTGGCTAAGGTGTATGTAAACTTCCGACTACAACTGTACATGCTGCAAACCACAAAAAAAAAACAACTGAAAACACAGACAGACCAGAGAGAGAGTTAGAGGACTATACAGAGATAGAGAACTAAAAATTAGAGAGAAGGGAAAGAGCGAGTGAGAACGAGAGAGAAACAGACACTGAACACACTTACATTGTGACTGGAGCTGTTCTCCAGGGGATTATTAGAGGAGTTGTAGACCGGTATTGAAGCAGAGGCCATGACTCTACAGAGGAGTACTTCTTCCACTGACTGACTCTACAGGAGGAGAGGGGGAGGAGATAGGGGGGAGTGGTGAGGGAGAAAAGGAGGATAGAGCAAGAGATGGAGAAGGAGAGAGGAGGGAGAGAGGTGAGAACAAAAGTAAGATTTTAATATTGATGAATGAGGTCATTGGGACCGTTGCCACCCTTGGTTAGTTAGCCCAAAAAGAAGAACCACATTGTCATTCCCTTCTGAAGACAGTCACAGAAGGTCTTTCACAGACTAAAAGCTGCCCTGTCAGTGTCACACCACTGCCTACAGTGAAAGTACAGTACTTGGCTCATCAGAGACCGTGGTTACGACCAACTGCTATAGCTTATTCAAGAATAGGGACGTCAACAAAATGTGGCACGCTCTTCCTTTCTCTCCTCTTTCCAACAGCAGCGATGATGATGCAATGAAAAGGAAAGTACGTGTGTCTGAGCCATCACAATGAGATATGGAAGGGGAAAGTGTGTATATACCAGTGAGTGACAACAGCAGCGATGATGATGCAATGAAAAGGAAAGTACGTGTGTGAGAGCCATCACAATGAGATATGGAAGGGGAAAGTGTGTGTATACCAGTGAGTGACAACAGCAGTGGAAGCTTTAATGTTTTACAAATGTCTCGTGAATTAGCCTACATTGATTTACTATCACACACACAGCTAAGACTCATCTCAAGGAGTTACAGTAAGAAGTAGAGACCACTTCAATTATATTTAGTATCACATGGTTTCATATTGCTGAACGAAGCTAACAGACCATGTCAGAGAAAAGGGGCAATCCGAGATTTTAAAAAAACAAAACAATGGACCCGCCTCGTTTTGATAACAGCGGAGGGAAAGGAGAAAGGTAGGCAGAACTACTATCAAATTCACAGAGCTATGTACTAATCTAATACTAACAACACAGTTAAGAAAATATTTACTAAATAAAAAAATTATAATAAAGTAACAAAATGACAATAATGTGGCTATATACGGGGGGGTACCGGTACCGAGTCAATGTGGAGGCTATATACGGGGGGGTACCGGTACCGAGTCAATGTGGAGGCTATATACGGGGGTACCGGTACCGAGTCAATGTGGAGGCTATATACAGGGGGTACCGGCACCGAGTCAATGTGGAGGCTATATACAGGGGGTACCGGTACCGAGTCAATGTGGAGGCTATATACAGGGGGTACCGGTACCGAGTCAATGTGGAGGCTATATACAGGGGGTACCGGTACCGAGTCAATGTGGAGGCTATATACGGGGGGGTACCGGTACCGAGTCAATGTGGAGGCTATATACGGGGGGTACCGTACCGAGTCAATGTGGAGGCTATATATGGGGGGTACCGGTACCGAGTCAATGTGGAGGCTATATACAGGGGGTACCGGTACCGAGTCAATGTGGAGGCTATATACAGGGGGTACCGGTACCGAGTCAATGTGGAGGCTATATACAGGGGGTACCGGTACCGAGTCAATGTGGAGGCTATATACAGGGGGTACCGGTACCGAGTCAATGTGGAGGCTATATACAGGGGGTACCGGTACCGAGTCAATGTGGAGGCTATATACGGGGGGGTACCGGTACCGAGTCAATGTGGAGGCTATATACGGGGGGGTACCGGTACCGAGTCAATGTGGAGGCTATATACAGGGGGTACCGGTACCGAGTCAATGTGGAGGCTATATACAGGGGGTACCGGTACCGAGTCAATGTGGAGGCTATATACAGGGGGTACCGGTACCGAGTCAATGTGGAGGCTATATACAGGGGTACCGGTACCGAGTCAATGTGGAGGCTATATACAGGGGGTACCGGTACCGAGTCAATGTGGAGGCTATATACAGGGGTACCGGTACCGAGTCAATGTGGAGGCTATATACAGGGGGTACCGGTACCGAGTCAATGTGGAGGCTATATACAGGGGGTACCGGTACCGAGTCAATGTGGAGGCTATATACAGGGGGTACCGGTACCGAGTCAATGTGGGTGGCTGGAGGGTGGCTGGAGTATTACATTATTTATTTTTTTAATTTTGTGTTATTCAATTGGTAGTCTCATCGCTGCAACTTTCGTACGGACTCAGGAGAAGGGAAGGTCGTGAACCGTGCGTCCTCTGAAACACAAACCAACCAAGCTGCACTGCTTCTTGACACAATGCCCACTCAACCCGGAAGCCAGCAGCACCAACGTGCCGGAGGAAACACCGTACACCTGGCACCCGCCCGGTCCACTACAGGATTCGCTAGTGCGCAATGGGACAAGGACATCCCTGCCGGCCAAACCCTCCCCTAACCCGGACAACGCTGGGCCAATTGTGCGTCGCCCCAGGGGTCTCCCAGTCGTGGTCGGCTGCAACACAGCCTGGACTCTAACCAGGATCTCTAGTGGCACAGTTTAGACCACTGCGCCACTCAGGAGGCCCTGACTGGAGTCATTTTTGGAGCCCTCCTCTGACACCACCTTGTATATAGGTACTAGATGGCAGACAGCTTGGCCCCATGGGAACAAAATTATAATTTGAACCATGTTTTGAAACTAGTGTTTGTTTACAATACTATTATTTAGATCAATGGAGTAAAACAATATTATATTTGGTGTTCTGCTGGGGGGGTAAGTCAGCTCAGTTCGCTCATGAGGCATTGGTAGGTTATATTTTTCATTGGCGAGGCTTAAGTTACATATCATCGATTCAAAAACTCAGAACATGGACTGCCCCTTTAAATGCTGAAGGTACAAGTCAGGCCATTAATCATTTCACTGGAAAGCGTTGACCTCTATATCTGTTACAGCAACATCGGCTCAGAGAGAAGAAGCACTACACTGCGTCGAGACGAGGAGCTAGGCATATGGCTATTTATAATGTCTGACGCGCACACACACACACACACACACACACACTTGACAGTTACTGTGGTTTGGTAAGTGAAGTGGAGGGTGGGAGGTGGAGGGAAAGGGCATGAGGGGGCTGCCCTGGCTGTCACGATTAGCAAGCCCTGATCATACGTCACTGACAGACTACTCTTATGTATTCAATCCATCAGACACACCTCCCCGGGGAGAGAATAGGGCCAAATCAAAACCATTGTTCTTCATCATACTGTAGGTTGGTGCCGATTACCTAAATGGACGTCCTCTTTCGAATGAATGCAAAATGAAAAACTATTTTGATACATTTATGTGGTAATAAATATCCACACGAATTCTGTAATGACTCTATAAATGTTTATTTTGAAGCTTTGTGTGAATATTTTTTAAGTCATCATAAGGATAACTTATGGATAAAGACTAGCCTATATTTTCATGGATAATGCTGTAAGTGAATATGATAGGCCCTACATATAAACACCAGTGATACTTTTTGGTCATGTAGTGCACAGTGTATGTGGATGCCTGAAAGCTAACATTTAAGTTCCTTGCTCAGAACATGAGAACATATGAAAGCTGGTGGTTCCTTTTAACATGAGTCTTCAATATTCCCAGGTAAGAAGTTTTAGGTTGTAGTTATTATAGGACTATTTCTCTCTATACCATTTGTATTTCATTAACCTTTGACTATTGGATGTTCTTATAGGCACTGTAGCATTGCCAGTGTAACAGTATAGCGTCCGTCCCTCTCCTCGCTCCTACCTGGGCTTGAACCAGGAACACATCGACAACAGCCACCCTCGAAGCAGCGTTACCCATGCAGAGCAAGGGGAATAACTACTCCAAGTTTCAGAGTGAGTGACGTTTGAAACACGAAAGTGCTGTTTGAATGAATGTTTATGAGCCTGCTGGTGCTCAGTCAGACCGCTCTATCAAACCATAGACTTAGTTATAACATAACACACAGAAATACGAGCCTTGGGTCATTAATATAGGGTAGCCTAGTGGTTAGAGCGTTGGACTAGTAACCGGAAGGTTACTGACAAGGTACAAATCTGTTGTTCTGCCCCTGAACAGGCAGTTAACCCACTGTTCCTAGGCCGTCATTGAAAATAAGAATTTGTTCTTAACTGACTTGCCTAGTTAAATAAAGATTAAATAAAAGGTGTCAAAAAATAAACTGCCAAATCGATGTCCAGAAATACCGATTGTTATGAAAACTTGAAATCGGCCCCAATTAAAAATCGGCCATTCCGATTAATCGGTCAACCTCTAGTCCACATACAGTACCTGTCAAAAGTTTGGACACACCTACACAGCCCAGTAAAAGAAATAAACACACTAAAATATATTTTATATTTGAGATTCTTTAAAAGTAGCCACCCTTTGCCTTGATGACAGCTTTGCACACTCAACCAGCTTCATGAGGTAGTCACCTAGAATGCATTTCAATTAACAGGTGTGCCATGTTAGAAGTTCATTTGTGGAATTTCTTTCCTTCTTAATGCGTTATTGCCAATCAGTTAGGTAGGGGTGATATACAGACGATAGCCCTAAGTCCATATTATTGCAAGAACAACTCAAATAAGCAAAGAGAAACGACAGTCCATCATTACTTTAAGACATGAAGGTCAGTCAATGCGGAAAGTTTCAAGTGCAGTTGTAAAAAACATCAAGCACTATGATGAAACTGGCTCTCAGGAGGACCGCCACAGGAAAGGAAGACAGATTCCTCTGCAGCAGAGGACAAGTGCATTAGAGTTACCAGCCTCTGAAATTGCAGCTCAAATAAATGCTTGAGTTCAAGTAACAGACACATATCAATATCAACTACAGAGGAGACTGCGTGAATTTAAAAAAAAAAAATTTTTAAATTGTACCTTTATTTAACTAGGCAAGTCAGTTAATTTTTTTCAATGACGACCTAGGAACAGTGGGTTAACTGCCTTGTTCAGGGGCAGAACAACAGATGTTTACCTTGTCAGCTCGGGGATTCGATCTTGCAACCTTTTGGATACTAGTCCAACGCTCTAACCACTAGGCTACCTGCCGTGAAATCAGGCCTTCATGGTCGAATTGCTGAGACACCAATAATAAGAAGAGACTTGTTTGGACAAAGAAACATGAGCAACGGACATTAGATCAGTGGAAATCTGTACTTTGGTCCGAGGAGTCCAAATTTGAGATTTTTGGTTCCAACCGCCGTGTCTTTGTGAGATGCAGAGAAGGTTGATCTCCACATGTGTGGTTCCCAATGTGAAGCATGGAGGTGTGATGGTTCTTTGCTGCTGGGACCGTCTGTGATTTATTTAAAATTCAAGGCACACTTACCCAGCATGGATACCACAGGATTCTGCAGCAATATGCCATCCCATTTGGATTGCGCTTAGTGGGACTGTCATGTGTTGGACAATGACCCAACACACCTTCAGGCTGTGTAAGGGCTATTTGACCAAGAAAGGGAGTGATGAGAGCTGCATCAGATGACCTGGCCTCGACAATCTCCCGACCTCAACCCAATCGAGATGGTTTGGAATGAGTTGGACCGCAGAGTGAAGGAAAAGCAGCCAAGTTCTCAGCATTTATGGGAACTCCTTCACTGTTGGAAAACCATTCCAGGTGAAGCTGGTTGAGAGAATGCTAAGAATGTCATCAAGGCAAAGGGTGGCTATTTGAAGAATCTCAAATATAAAATATATTTTGATTTGTTTAACACTGTTGGTTACTACATGATTCCATATGTATTAATTCATAGTTTGTCTTCATTATTATTCTATAATGTAGAAAATAGTGAAAATAAAGGAAAACCCTTGAATGAGAAGGTGTCCAAACTTGACTGGTAGTGTACATTAGTATATATAGCGTATCATCGCAACAATAACA
Organism: Oncorhynchus nerka; assembly: GCF_034236695.1. Lineage (NCBI taxonomy): Eukaryota > Metazoa > Chordata > Actinopteri > Salmoniformes > Salmonidae > Oncorhynchus > Oncorhynchus nerka. The sequence goes on along the minus strand of NW_027039181.1, from coordinate 38,998 downwards.
CAACAATGTTGCAACAGCATGAAAACTCTAAGCCTTCTCCCTATTTTTCAGCCCTCAGCTTTCCCCACGACTAGGTGCTGTGGCTGTCACGACATTTCATCACCCGGTGACTGTCAAGCAGATAACTGTCGGTCTCACAGTAATTGACCGTTAATTAACATAAAGGCATCTCCTGACTCCTGACTTCCACACAGCCACTTTTCAAACATCTACATTTTAAAAACTGTAATGTAACAACAGCTATATGTAATATAGCCTACACCTTCCCAATAAATACATGTCTATTTGAGTCCTTATGTTAGGTCCTGATCTTGCTATGCCATATGGCTGTGGGCTACAATAGTTCATTTAGCAGACAAGATTTGCTTAGAATTCAGGGGGCATTATTTTATAGTATGAAGAATACAATTGAACAAAGCTGAATAAAATAGAAAGGATATTTTCTCCAAAACGATTTGAGCGATTGCGCACATGCTATTCTGTGTTCAGTGTTTAAGAAATAGGTACTCCTATATGCTTAATGTAGAGTTATTAATGTAACTTTAGTTCGACAAATGTTGGGCTATATGTTTGGATTTTTAATACATTGTAAGGCTACATGATGCAACTAATGTGGCCTGAAAGGCACAAGTTCTGCTTAGATTTTTGCGCAGGCTGTACACACTTCATCAGTCTCTCATTCACAATTTGACAAGTCATTGACAATGTCGGCTTCATCCCCTTTGTGTACAATTGAAAAAAAGCCATGCCTCCTGCTGCCAGTGGCCGTTGTGCCCATGACCCAGAGTGCTGCGTGCTCCGAAGCACCTCACTCACATGGCTCTATCACGTGATCTGGTCTTTCTCACAGGCTACAAGTGACGACAGACACATCGGGGATGCAACAGCACGTCCTTATCCAATTCTGAGGTGCATATTGAAGATAATGGATTAACTGTCTACTCATCAACAATATGAGTAGGTCTAACAAACCGCAAAAGCACTAGCCTATGTCAATCTACTATCCTCCATAGTACAAAAGTGGACTTATTCTATTCTGTGCGAGAAATAAATATTCCAAACATAGTCTGGGACAGTTGTGGGATGCGATAGATCCCAAATCAATACAACCACAATGTGGCTGATAAAACAGATCAGGAGGTTTAGCTGAAAATGTTGATAAACTATCAGGCTATTTCTTCACATTATAAGAGCAGCAATGTACACATGGCAGTAGGCTATAATCGTAAACGTTCCATTAGCAGGAAAACAACATTATCAAAAGTGACCGCAAATGCGATTATGCATGTAATGCTTTTATTATAAAAGGTGCATTATTATGGTGAAAATGATCTTCCCCAAACTTGAAACTCACACGCTGCTTACTGTATGCCAGTTGGGCTCTACACACCCCTTGTAAAGCAGTTTAATGTGCTTCTTTAAAAAAAAGTTATTTGGCCACTTCAGTTGTGATAAAAACCGTATCAAAACATATAGGCCTATGGGCTAGGCTAGGAGGTGTGCAACTAAATAAATAAGTAAATAAATAAGGCATTGTTTGCCTTACGCTGGGCATCAATCAGAAGTGATATACAATTCAAAAGTGATAGGGTAATATTGTCACCTATCACACTGTTATTGATTTCATCTAGTCTTTCCATTCACTAAATAATGTGTGTGTGAAATTTGTTTTGACTTGGACCATTATCATGCACCTGTATCCAAACAGGAGCAGTGGTAACAATGCCATGTCATCTAGGCACTTAAATAGCGAATGGAGGACGCTTTTTCCCTGGTTCATTTTCATGCCAGCCAGGTAGGCTATACTCCTGTTGTAAAGAGAAGTATTGTGCTTAATATTCAGAAAGTTGAGAAATAAATAGTATAGGCCTAGCCTATAGAAAGCGGATAGTATAGGCCTAGCCTATAGAAAGCGGATAGTATAGGCCTAGCCTATAGAAAGCGGATAGTATAGGCCTAGCCTATAGAAAGCGGATAGTATAGGCCTAGCCTATAGAAAGCGGATAGTATAGGCCTAGCCTATAGAAAGCGGATAGTATAGGCCTAGCCTATAGAAAGCTGATAGTATAGGCCTAGCCTATAGAAAGCTGATGGGATCCTGCTCTTAAGAGGCCATCACTCTGTTCTAAAGCATTGCATAGCCTATGGAAATGTTGCGCAACATGAGCTCATGGGCTCTCATGAAATGTTTGATTTCCGATGGCATTTGCATTGTTGTCAGAGTAATTAGAGGGACAATAGAGTGCTGAGTACCAGGCAGTTAGCATGTTTGGTAGGCTACTAATGACCATCAGCAGCATCACAGTTTGGAGAAGCCTAATTACCGTGACTAAACTGTCACATGGAATTTGACTGCCTTCATGGCTCAGCCCTACCAGCGACTGGCTCATGTGAACTAAAATCCTGATGCTTTGTTTTAACGTTTGGAAACGTCAATAATCATTGATTGCGAGACGGCATTTGAAACATATGGCCCTTATCTTTCATCAGCGAGAGAGAAACCTTCAAATAAAAAAATGACTTACTGTAGCCGTTACAGACCATACAGCTAGGGGTGCCTCCATCTGACCAAACCACACTTCTTCTGCTACACTTCCACACAGGTGTTCTGAGCATGCTAAATAGCTAGGGTAAACAGACCTCACTACCATCTTAGGATTGAAATAGAAAAACAAATACACATTCTCTGCCATTTCAAATATTTCACCTGGTCCAGATTTTTTTTGCTTTGCAGACACGGCCATCTGTGCCATCCAATAAGCGGTAGGCCTATAGTGGAGTTATTCTCTCCGGGCGCGCCGGGGAGGTTTGTACCTTCAGACACATGAAATGGTCCAAAATCGGAACACTTCCACGACCCGGCGCGCAGTGCAGCTGAAACCGGCTGCATCTCTAACACCAACAGCGTGAGAAGAATAAAAAAATAAAATAGGAACGCAAGGCTTTATCGTTGTTTTTTTACTGAAATGTTTGGCTCAACCGGTTGGTGACCACTGTTCTAAGCCAATCGGATGTTTTATTATTAAGTTGACAGTTGTTTAAGTTTCCACTAGTGGCCAATTTCAAAGCTGAAAAAAAACTTTTGTACCTTCTCAGATAAGCGATCATACTTTTTGTAAAATCAAGAGATGAATGTGCTGATACATGCACATGATAACATGCTTCATGAGCATTCATGACTACTTCTTGACAATTGAAAATATGTGTTTTTCATGCTAGCAGTCGTGCCAGTCACACAGGAGCAACATAACTGTAAACTAAAAGATTATAGATTCAGGAATTCACACCTTACATTTAAATGTATTTGGTCTTATTTTACTGTTAAATGAACATAGATGCCATGTTTGTCAATTTTATATTTATCTCAGGTGAGCTTAAAGGGAACAGTAGCACAAAAGGCATTCACTCTATAAAGAATGTAAATTACAATAAAGCAATATTGTTCAATACTAACTATGCATAATATAGGATTCTATAGTGTATATTTATTAGATGTCGACCGATTAAACCTTGTCAGCTCGGGGGATTCAATCTTGCAACCTTACAGTTAACTAGTCCAACGCTCTAACCACCTGCCTCTCATTGCACTCCACGAGGAGCCTGCCTGTTACGTGAATGCAGTAGAAGCCAAGGTAAGTTGCTAGCTAGCATTAAACTTATCTTATAAAAAACAATCAATCAAGCATAATCACTAGTTAACTACACATGGTTGATGATATTACTAGTTTATCTAGCGTGTCCTGCATTGCATATAATCGATGCGGTGCGTATTGTTGCGCTAATGTATACCTAATCATGAACATCAATGCCTTTCTTAAAATCAATTCACAGAAGTATATATTTTTAAACCTGCATATTTAGCTAAAAGAAACCCAGGTTAGCAGGTAATATTAACCAGGTGAAATTGTGTCACTTCTCTTCGTTTATTGCACGCAGAGGAGGGGTATATGTAACAGTTTGGGACACCTAATTTGCCAGAATTTTACGTAATTATGACATAACATTGAAGGTTGTGCAATGTAACAGGAATATTTAGACTAATGGATGCCACCCCATAGATAAAATACAGAACGGTTCCGTACTTCACTGAAAGAATAAACGTCTTGTTTTCGAGATTATAGTTTCCAGATTCGACCATATTAAATGACCTAAGGCTCGTATTTCGTAAGTCTATGAATTGATAGAGCAGTCTGACTGAGCGGTGGTAAGCAGCAGCAGGCTCGTAAACATTCATTCAAATGGCACTTTCGTGCGTTTTGCCAGCAGCTCTTCGTTGTGCATCAAGCATTGCGCGGTTCATGACTCCAAGCCTATCAAATCCCGAGATTAGGCTTGTGTAACCGATATGAAAGGGCTAGCTAGTTAGCGGGGTGCGCGCTAATAGCGTTTCAAACGTCACTCGCTCTGAGACTTGGAGTGGTTGTTCCCCTTGCTTGGGTAGCGCTGCTTCGAGGGTGGCTGTTGTCGTTGTGTTCCTGGTTCGAGCCCAGGGAGGAGCGAGGAGAGGGACAGAAGCTATACTGTTACTCCCATTTAGCCCAGTATGCATTGAAACACAGGGATAGTGTTGATCTCTAATATTCAATGGACATATGTTTTTTTTGTTCAGATTTAAGTTGATTAAAACACACACACAAAAACTACAGTTAAGGATATTATGCATATAGTCATGGTGCCTTAACCAAGATTAGAAACCTCTGTACTCTCTCCAAAACATTTGGAGTGGACAGGTAGTCGTTGATGCTGAGAGAGAAGAATTAGTTCAGGGTTGAGGGATATAAGATCTACAAGTAGACAAAAATGCAAACAAATGAGGGATAAGAAGATTACTATTGGGTGACTAATCATGCAGTTAGGGCCGGGGCATCGTCATATTTTTGTTTTCCATTCATCCAGGCAATTCCATTTTTTGGTCCAACTACTTTTTTTTAAGACACAGTAGAGGGAGATTTTAAAAACTGTCTTCAGATAGGCTTTAGGAAGACAAGTTGAACAAATGAACAAGAATAGTAGTACAGCAAATGTGAATCAGCTTTCAGATAATTCATTGAAAGTTGTTATGGTCTTTGTGCATGGCTTCTTATCCATAGAGGGACAAGGGTGGTGTTCTAACCAAGTAATTACACACCTGATTCAATTAACCATGTATTGAATGAAGTCTATGATTAGTTGAATCAGGTGTGTCCTGGTTGGCAAGAACAAAAACCTAACTCTACACTGCTCTCTGTGGATACGATTGGACACAACCTGTTATAAGTGCTACTTTCACGATGAATAGCAATGATCAGTTTATTTTAATTACTTTAGGGGACATTTATATACTTATACTTTAGATAAAATGTCAGTTTTGAACATTTAAATGAATTGAAATGGATTATTCAGTGGTTGGCTAATATGAAACACCAAAATAAAAGCCTGAAACTATGTATTGTGACACTAGACACATTAGGGAAGCCATAGAAAAAGGAATCTGGTTGATATCCCATTCACTGCTCAATAGGGACGCAGAGCTTTCTAAATAAGAGTACCTTCCTGATTGGATTTCTCTCAGGCTTTCGCCTGCAATATCAGTTCTGTTATACTCACAGACAATATTTTCACAGTTTTGGAAACTTTAGAGTGTTTTCTATCCTAAGCTGTCAGCTATATGCATATTCTAGCATCTTGTCCTGACAAAATAGCCCGTTTACTTTGGGAACGTTATTTTTCCAAAAATGAAAATAGTGCCCCCTAGTTCCAAGAGGTTTTTTAAGTAAAGTCATAAAGCTTCATATGAGAGATTAATCTTTCATTTTAATCTTTCATTTTCATTTTAACTCTATTTTTTAAATACAAAATTATTTCTTGCTGATGTGCTTCCAAAACCGTAAAAAAGAGGTGTGTGTTAATGTTCAGACCAAACGCCATGGCTCTTAACAAAACTCCCCCCGTACGGAAGATGCCTTCATCCAATTACTTATGTGTAATGTAAGGGAACTGAGAGTCATGATCAAAGGCTAGAAAACTCCAACTTTCAATGTGTATCTAGTCAGTGGGCAAATAGCAACAAAGTAGCATGGGAATGTCCCAAGTGAAGTGAAACTTGCAATGCAACAAAATGAGAAATGAATCAGTCATGTTTTGAATTAAACCATATCACTAAGATGATATGAAATAATACATTTATGGCTAGCCAGACTCCCAAAAATCAAGTAATGTTAGCTGTAGTGGTGTAAAGTAATTGAAAATACTTTAAAGTACTACTTAAGGTCGTTTTGGGGGGGGTATCTGTATTTTACTATTTATATTTTTGACAACTTCCACTCCACTACATTCCTAAAGAAAATTATGTACTTTTTACTACATACATTTTCCCTGCCACCCAAAAGTACTCATTACATTTCTAATGCTTTATTTAGCTGGACAGGAAAATGGTCAAATTCAAACACTTATCAAGAGAACATCCCTGGTCATCCCTACTGCCTCTGATCTGGAGGGCTCACTAAACAGAGAACATCCCTGGTCATCCCTACTGCCTCTGATCTGGAGGACTCACTAAACACATGCTTAGTTTGTAAATTATGTCCGAGTGTTGCAGTGTGTCACTGGCTATCCGTAAATTAGTTAAATTATTTACACTTTTACTTTTGATACTTTAGTATGTTTTAGCAATAACTTACATGTACAACCAAATACGTGTAGACTTTTATTCAAGTAGTATTTGTTTTTCTGGGTGACTTTCACTTGACTTTAATTTTCTATGAAAAATGTATCTTTCCTTTTACTCAAGTATGACAATTGGGTATTTTTTTCCACCACTGATCAGCAACATTAAATGTCCCAACAAACTCGCCTAGTTGCCCCGAAGCTAGTGAGGCGTCGAATAAATGGAATGCGAAACTAGCTTCAATGTGTGGGGGGGAAACCATTCTGCTTCAACCCTAAATACGTTACGGCACGAATAACATTTTAAACAGAAGCAATAACTACCAACTGAACTGAATTCATCCAAATGAAGGCTTCAAACAGACGACAACCCAACTTTTACAACTTCGCCCCTGCCCCATTCCAGCGCCAACGCTCGGGTCAGTGCATAGACATCATGGAGCGAGTCGCGACCAGGAAACCGCGAAGGCCAGAAAAACAAACCGATAGATACTTTAGAACTCAAATAACACAATTTCTTTCGTCTCAGCACAATGTAACGTCAACCAACCGCTGTCAAAAAGCCCACAAAAATGTCTACGCCGTGGTATTTTCCTCGTGATTTATGTTACTTACCCACAAACTGCTATTCTCCGTTCCCGAATTTTGTCGGTGTGTTTTGCACCGCTCTCAGGAAGAAGAACTTCACCCAGAGTCACGTGCGGAGCTGTCATGACGCGGATTGGACGGTTGTCAAGTCGGACCTGCAAAGAGTTTAGGGAGTTGTATTTTTCATTGGTAAACGGTAAATCCTGATATTTCCAGCTATAATGGTTTATGGATGTTTTTCCGCGGCTATATTGTATTCATGTGTTTATTGATATGAAATATAGACAAGGAAATTTACATTGTTTTCTGTTGAAATATGACCGACAGTAGGTAGGGGAAGTGTAAGCTCAGCTATTATAGCTTATCGTATCTTATATTAACCACAGGAAGCTGGTGGGATGAGCTAGAGGAAAACGACCTTACTGTAATGGCTGTAATGGAATAAATGGAACATACGTTTGATGTGTTTGAAACCGTTCCATTCGTATCATCCCAGCCATTATCAAGGAGCCCGTCCTCCTATACCTCCTCCCACCAGCCTCCCCTGATCTTAACATTAACCCCTAAACTCATTAGGCCTATTACTCAGCCAGATTTACATTAGAGACAGGGAGACTCCCTTATCCTATACCATACAGGCATTATACAGCAACTTAGTTAGACCACTGTCATTGCAAAGACAGGATTTGACTCATCCATCCATGCTTTCACCCATCCTGTCATGTCTTGACGAATCAGTGATCATGGAACAAAATACATGAGGGAAGGAAGCAGTGAAATATACAAGGAAAGAGAGCCATTGAGACACAGCCGTGGTGCTTTTGATAAAACATCTGAAAGCTGCCGATGCCAGGGCTTTAGAGAATGGCCATTCCATGGCCCTGCCCAAAAATGTGTCCAATTGCATGATATACACTGGATTTCTTGAGCAACTGGGGAATCAGGCGGGGCAAAAAGCCTTTGGCAGCCTATCTGGGAACATATTTTTACCTCGCTGACTCCCAGACTTGTGAAGTTCCCGAGTGGCGCAGCGGTCAAAGGCACTGCATCTCAGTGTTAGAGGCATCACTACAGACCCTGGTTCGATTACAGGCTGTATCACAACCGGCTGTGATTGGGAGTCCCATAGGGCAGCGCACAATTGGCCCAGCGTCATCCGGGTTAGGGTTTGGCTGGGGTAGGCCGTTGTTGAAAATAAGAATTTGTTCTTAACTGACTTGCCTAGTTTTTAAAAATGCTTTAAAGTTACATAGTGAAAGAATCAGGAAGCAGAATTTCCAGAAGGAGGTCCATGTATGTAATGTGATTTGGTTCAGTAGGCAGTGCTTGACTTGGGCAGGAGCTCACTGAAGCTGAATACCAGGACCTCACATTTGTTACTGCTTGAGCTCCTGCACCTCTTTTAAACTATTAGCACAAAAGTATGGTGGAGCTCCTGCACCTCTTTTAAACTATTAGCACAAACGTATGGTGGAGCTCCTGCACCTAAGTATAAACAGTACCGGCAAGGCCTTTATTTCAGTCCACGTCAAGCACTGTCAATAGCCAGAGTTTATGTCCATAGGTTTGTGTCATAGCCTACATAGTAAGGGCAAGAGTTCTTTCTGGTCAGGCCAGAAAGAATGTCAGGAAAAACTCCTGATCCTAATTATATACTACAGATAAAACAAGCATTTCCTGATCAATTACTTCACCAGGCCCTAGTTATAGGCAGCCCATGTTACTGGGGTTCAGAGAGTGATTTCCACAGTGGGCAAGATTCATTATGACATTATATCAACCAGTTTTACATTCATTATGACATCATATCAACCAGTTTTACATTCATTATGACATCATTACAACCAGTTTTACATTCATTATGACACCATATCAACCAGTTTTACATTTGTAAGTCGCTCTGGATAAGAGCGTCTGCTAAATGACTTAAATGTAAATGTACATTCATTATGACACCTTATCAACCAGTTTTGCCTTAATTATGACATCATTACAACCAGTTTTACATTCATTATGACACCATATCAACCAGTTTTGACTTAATTATGACATCATTACAACCAGTTTTACATTCATTATGACACCATATCAACCAGTTTTACATTCATTATGACACCATATCAACCAGTTTTACCTTAATTATGACATCATTACAACCAGTATTACATTCATTATGACACCATATCAACCAGTTTTACATTCATTATGACACCATATCAACCAGTTTTACCTTAATTATGACATCATTACAACCAGTATTACATTCATTATGACACCATATCAACCAGTTTTACATTCATTATGACATCATTACAACCAGTATTACATTCATTATGACACCATATCAACCAGTTTTACCTTAATTATGACATCATTACAACCAGTATTACATTCATTATGACACCATATCAACCAGTTTTACATTCATTATGACACCATATCAACCAGTTTTACCTTAATTATGACATCATTACAACCAGTATTACATTCATTATGACACCATATCAACCAGTATTACATTCATTATGACACCATATCAACCAGTTTTGACTTAATTATGACATCATTACAACCAGTATTACATTCATTATGACACCATATCAACCAGTATTACATTCATTATGACACCATATCAACCAGTTTTGACTTAATTATGACATCATTACAACCAGTTTTACATTCATTATGACACCATATCAACCAGTTTTACCTTAATTATGACATCATTACAACCAGTATTACATTCATTATGACACCATATCAACCAGTTTTACCTAAATGATGACATCATTACAACCAGTTTTACATTCATTATGATGTTCTGTAATTTCAACAATGTTTTGACCAGCAAGGTCACCTGTTATATAAAGTCAGTATTCAACATCCATCCATGTCTGAGGAGATGACATGGAATCCAGCCACTAGGGGCAACAGTGTTACCTTCAAGTAGGTTTGAGTTTTCCTAGGGTGTTGTGGATGGGGATGGAGTATGGGAGTAAGCATAGAAAGTTGCTTTTGATTTAAAAACATTTAAGCCTATCCCAAACCTTAACCTTTACCGTTCAGAGTTAATGCCTAACTTTAAGAATTTGTAGTTAATCCCTGACATAACTCTAACCTTAAACCTGACATTTGGAACAACTTTGAAATTTGATGTTTGAGAAACATGGATGAATGTCTAATTCTGGAGTGTGATGAGAGCTGGCAGGTTTTCCCTGTTGGGTTAGCCTTTATTCTCATAGCTGCTGACACAGTGGAAGAAATACTGTACATCTGTAGATTGAATGTGACAAACAGTCACATGGTGGAATGAAAACCAGGTGCCTGTACACACACACACACACACACACACACACAACAAATGAACCAGTGAGAACTATAGAAAACAGAACTGATACGTGTCAGATATATAAACGGCCAGGTCTTGCAGACGGTTGCTATGCATTTCCTTTGAGGTTTTATTAATAATACAATTTGCTACACACATAATATCTTGTCTCAATTTTGTGGCATTGGCTCACAGGCAAACAGGCAAGGGAACAAAACAAATATTGCTGGAACCTATTTCTGGAATTCTAAATATCAGACATTTGACGCTTTAGTTTTGACCTTCATAATACCTATGTTGGCAGTAACTTTACAAGCACGAATTATGGTCCATTTAGTCTGAGAATAGTATCTAGTTATGGTAAGGGGTGAAATAAGTATAGCCAGTTATAATTGTAACGGTTCAGCTGATTATAAAAAAAGAAGGTCAGTCTTTACATGGCTAAAATAAATGGAATATAACGTACTGTTTACAGGAAACTCACTCTACATCCTTAGATGAAGTTGTTTACAGGAAACTCACTCTACATCTTTAGATGAAGTTGTTTACAGGAAACTCACTCTACATCCTTAGGTGAAGTTGTTTACAGGAAACTCACTCTACATCCTTAGGTGAAGTTGTTTACAGGAAACTCACTCTACATCCTTAGATGAAGTTGTTTACAGGAAACTCACTCTACATCCTTAGGTGAAGTTGTTTACAGGAAACTCACTCTACATCCTTAGGTGAAGTTGTTTACAGGAAACTCACTCTACATCCTTAGGTAAAGTTGTTGTCACGCCCTGGTCAAAGTATTTTGTGTTTATCTTTATTTATTTGGTCAGGCCAGGGTGTGGCATGGGTTTTTGTATGTGGTGTGTAATTATGGGGGATTGTAGCTAGTGGGGTGTTCTAGATAAGTCTATGGCTGTCTGAAGTGGTTCTCAATCAGAGGCAGGTGTTTATCGTTGTCTCTGATTGGGAACCATATTTAGGCAGCCATATTCTTTGGTTGTATTGTGTCCTTGTTCCTGTCTAGGTTAGGTTACACCAGTATAGGCTGTTTCGGTTTTCTTTACGTTTATTGTTTTTTGTAGTAATTGTATTTAGATTCGTGTTACGTTTGTTTATTAAAACATGGATCATAATATACACGCTGCATTTTGGTCCGACTCTCCTTCACCATTAGAAAACCGTTACAGTTGTTTACAGGAAACTCACTCTACATCCTTAGATGAAGTTGTTTACAGGAAACTCACTCTACATCTTTAGATGAAGTTGTTTACAGGAAACTCACTCTACATCCTTAGGTGAAGTTGTTTACAGGAAACTCACTCTACATCCTTAGATGAAGTTGTTTACAGGAAACTCACTCTACATCCTTAGATTAAGTTGGGTGGAAAAAGGAATGGGGTGGTGAAATACTCTTCTGTCATGGACGAAGGAACTCAATGGGTGTGATGATATTAATTAACAAAAATTTCAATCTGAATGTACAAATAGTCAGGAATGATTCGAAAGGTGGATGCTTTTGAATATGAAAGTGGACGAAAATGAGATTTGGCTCATTAATTAATATGGTCCAAATCAGGATGATCCACACCTCTTCAAACAAATGATCTAATCATTATGGTAGGAGACTATAACTGTCACGAATCCCGTTTCCTGAGTCTGTTTTTTGCCTGTGTTCTGTCCTGGAGTGTTTTTTCCGGCGTCCTGGAACGCACCTTGTCTGGTTGCCGGGCTATGTAGCTAGTTGGGAGTTCTGATTACCCGCACCTGTATCCCATCAGCTATCTGCACACCTGGTCCTGATCATCATCTCTCCTCTTCATAAGCCCAGACCTGACATCCATTCCCTGCCGGATCGTTATCCATGAACAGTATGTTGTGCCAGAGTATCAGCCTCAAGTTGGATAGCATTTGTTTTGTTGTTTTTTACGTATTGCTTGCCTTAAACTTACCTCCGTTTGTTCTGTCTTCAGTTACTCACCCGGATCATTTACCCCATTCCCACCTGGTCGTCGGAGGATTCCGCTACCCCATTGGATCCACCTATTTACTCCCATCAACTCACCACCGCTGCCCGCTACGCCACCTGGATATATCTACCCATTCACATTCACTTGTAAATAAATACTCACCTTCTTCCTACTCTGCTTGTCCTGGTCTGCTTCTGGGTTCGATTTTGAAAGAACGTGACAATAACACAGTGTTAATAAGTACCTCAATGGACCGTAAAGGTAATCACTCTACAAACTATCCTCACTATGCCCTTATTAAGGAAATCACAAATATTATGGATACATTAGAAATAGTGGATATTTGGAGACTAAAAAACCCCGACCTAGTGAGATATACATGAAGGAGACTTAATCAAACTAATCGTCTTGACTACTTTCTTGTCTCTTTCTCTCTTGTACCAAAGATTTAAAAAGTTTTAATAGGAGACAGAATGCGATCAGATCATCATCATCTCTTATAGATTTTCCACATGGATGGGGATATTGGAAATTTAATCAAAGTTTACTGGAGGACAACTTATTTTTAACTTAGACAAAATAATGTATAACTGAATTTTCCAGTATCATATAGGTTCAGCAAATCCCCTTCATGTTTGGGATACCTTTAAATGTACCTTCAGGGGTCATTCAATTCAATATTCATCAATAATAAGAAAGCAGTTTCTGGCTAAAGAGACAAGACTAACAAGGGAAATCCATGAACTAATAGTACAGGTAGACAGCAATAAAAATGATACTACAGAGATACCTAATAAGTTAGAGGAAAAACAAAAAGAACTTGAGGAACTTGTTCAAGAATGAAATAATGTAAACAATTTTAAAAAATAAAACAAACTGGATGGAATGTGGAGAAAAATGCACAAAATTCTTCCTGAATGTCCAATACAGGAACGCTAACAAAAAAACGTGTTACTGAAGATGGAGTCATCAATGATTCTCCGAATTATATTTTAAAAGAGGAAGCTAATTATTTTAGGCAGATGTTCTCTTTTCCGTCTCATCCTTTCCCACTGAATGAAGATTATGGTAAGGAATTCTTTCCAAATAATATAAAAACTGGAAAATTAACAAATGTACAGAAAGATCAGTGCTTTCCCTATGGCTTCCACAGGGTGTGAACAGTCTTTAGACATAGTTTCAGGCTTTTATTCTGAAAAATGAGCGAGAATGATCACATCGCGTCAGTGGATAGCTAGGTGTCCCCAGATTTGTGCATGCGCGAGCGCCTGGAGCGAGACCTTTTCTCTCCCTCTCCTTTTGAAAAGGCTACCATCCAGTTGAAATATTATCGATTATTTATTGTAAAAACAGCCTGAGGATTGATTACAAAAAACGTTTGACATGTTTCTACGAACTTTACGGATATTATTTGGAATTTTCGTCTGCCCGTCATAACCTGTGGATTACTAAACAAAATGCGCCAACCAAATGGAGGTTTTTGGATATAAAGATAATCTTTATGGAACAAAACAAACATTTATTGTGGAACTGGGAGTCTTATGAGTGAAAACATACGAAGATCATCAATGGTAAGCGATTAATTTTATTGCTTTTCTGACTTTCGTGTCCAATCTACTTTGCTACTAGCTGTTTGTAATGTTTTGTCTGCTGAAAGCTGTCCTCACATAATCGCATGGTTTGCTTTCACCGTAAAGCTTTAAACAAAATCTGATGCGCCAGGTGGATAAACAACAAGCTAACCTGTGTTTTGGTTTATTGCACTTGTGATTTCATGAAAATTAAATATTTTTAGTAGGGTTAGGGTTAGCGCTCTGCAATTCACCAGATGTTGACGAAAATGATCCCGCTAAAGGGATCGGTGCGCCAAGAGGTTAAATCCTTTCAGTCTGGAAAAACCCCAGGGCTTGATGGCATACCGGTAGAGGTATATCAATATTTTTTATATACTAAAAGCTCCATTGTTAGATTGTTTTAACTACTCCTATAGAAATGGTAGTCTGTCAGGTACTCAGCAGGAAGGTCTGATTTCTCTATTATTAAAACAAAACCCAGATGGCAAATATAAAGATCCTGTCTATCTAAAAAACTGGAGGCCCCTTACACCTCAATGTTGTGATGCAAAAATACTAGCAAAATGCATAGCACTCAGAATTAAAAGGGTTTTACCAGGTATTGTTCATCCTGATCAGACAGGTTTTTTTACATGGACGATACATTGGAGATAATATACGACTGGAAACTACTGGAAATAATAGAACATCATGAAACATATAAGAAGCAAGGAATGGTATTTACAGTGGATTTTGAAAAGGCATTTGATAAAGTAAGACTGGATTTATAAATGCCTGGATTTTTTTCAATTTTGGCAATTGTCTTTTAAAATGGGTACAAATAATGTATAGCAACCCCAGGTGTAAAATAGTAAATAACAGCTACTTCTCAGAAAGTTTTGAATTGTCAAGAGGAGTTAAACAAGGGTGTCCGCTGTCACCATATCTATTCGTTATGGCCATCGAAATGCTAGCTAATAAAATCAGATCCAATTACAACATTAGAGGATTAGAAATCCAAGGCTTAAAAACAAAGGTGTCCATGTATGCTGATGAATCAAGTTTTACATTAAGTCCTCAAGCTGCAATGTCTCATTGAAGATCTAGATAACTTTCTGTACTCTCTGGACTAAAACCTAATTATGATAAGTGTACAATATTACGTATTGGATCCTTAAAAAATACAACTTTTACATTACCCTGCAGTTTACCTATAAAATGGGCTGATGTTGAAGTAGACATACTCTGTATTCATATCACAAAAGATATAAATAAGCTCTCCACAATGAATTTCAATAGAAAACTTGTAAAATAGACAAGATCATGCAACCATGGAGAGGTAAATACCTGTCTATTGAGGGAAAAATTGCCCTGATTAACTCCTTAGTCATATCTCAGTTTACTCACGTACTTATGGTGCTACCTA
Organism: Oncorhynchus nerka; assembly: GCF_034236695.1. Taxonomy (NCBI): domain Eukaryota; kingdom Metazoa; phylum Chordata; class Actinopteri; order Salmoniformes; family Salmonidae; genus Oncorhynchus; species Oncorhynchus nerka. Next base: position 23,497 of record NW_027039181.1, on the reverse strand, counting down.
CTCCTGATGATTCGTTTTTCAAATCATATGAGCAAAAAATATGTTGCTTTATCTGGGACCCTAAACCAGACAAAATAAAATGTGCCTATCTATATAATGAATTGGGTGGGTTGAGATTATTAAATATAAAAGCACTAAACCTCTCTCTAGAAGCTTCACTCATTCAAAAGTTTTATTTGAACCCTAAATTGATCTCAAGTAGATTACTAAGAAAAGTTCATCCATTGTTTAAAAATGTCCTTTTTATTTAATTGAAAATGATACTTTTTTCAAAGTATCTCTCTTTTTCAAACAAGCATTGCAGAGCTGGCTACAATTTCAATTTCACCCCTCCTGAAAAGATAGAACAAATATTACAACAAATATTATGGCTGAACTCAAATGTGCTGGTTGATAAAATACCTGTATTAATGGGAAAGATGTTTGAAAAGGGTATTTTGTTCTTAAATTATATTGTAAATTGGAATGGTAGAGCTATGTCCTTCATGGACTTATCAGAATTGCATGGAAAGGTCTGCTCAAACAAAGAGTACAACCAATTGATTACAGCATTGCCCCAAAAATGGAGGCAGGTGGCAGCGGGAGGAGGTAGGGAACTGGTATGTCTGCCCAATATAAAGGATCAAAACTGGCGGAGGAATAAAAATAGCATAAATAGGAAAGTATACCAGTTTCATGTGAGGACCAGGATGTTGACAACTGTGCCATACAGATTGCAAAATAGTTGGGAAGAGATGTTTGAGGTACCGATTCCATGGTACATAAATATAAATATGTAAAAATATAAAACAACGCAAGATTCAAGACTTCGTGCTTTTCAGCTAAAATTATTATATAGAATTCTTGCCACCAACAAAATGTTGAATATTTGTGGCATAAAATCATCAAAGCTCTCCAGATTTTGTTGTGAGGATACAGAATCAATAGACCATTTATTTTGGTATTTCCTTCAGGTAATCTGTTTCTGGTCTCAGGTTCAGGAATGGCTGAAAATGCATAGCATTGATCAAAAATTGGCCCTAGAAATAGGAGATCTGGAGAGACCGGGTCAGTCAATTACTAATATACTAATACTCTTAGTAAAAGTATTTATCTTCAACTCGCAATCTGTGGATTCGATTAGATAGATAGAAATTGTACATTAAACATCACAGCATAGTTGAAAGATATGTGTTGCGTAGAAACCCGAAGTGGGTAGCCAGCAGAGATAGATGGGATGGGCTGAGGGAACCTGAGGGTTGGTATGTGGAATTGGAGACAAGTGGGAGTGGAGTTGCTGTGTGAGAGATAGAGTGATGGTCAAAGATAAAAGTTTAAATAAAATAAAAAAGTCAAATGAATCAGAATAAAAAGTACATTTGAATGACACTAAGTGGAAGTGTTTTTACAGTGTTTTTGCCTGAGGCTGATGGCGTGCAGGTGAATGTACACAAGCATATACACACACTCTCATTCTAACCAATACATACAGGAACACACACATACATGTAATAGTGCCAGACATGCACACAAACATATACAGCTGGCATTGCTGTTATGATTTCAGTTGTTCTTGATGCCCTTTGTTTTAAATTTTGTATTTAAATGTTTGTTTTTGTTTGCTGTTTTCTTCTGTCCTTTCCTTTTTTTCTCTTTAGTTCATTCAATTGGTTGTTGGTGCATTGGGGGGTTCTTGGGGGTGGGGAATGGAATTAATTGTATTTTTTATGACATTTTTCTTCATGGGGGGACTGTGGCAGGGGCCTCGAATGGTTGAGGGACAGCTATTGGAGAACTGTGGGGGGATATTGGAGGGTTCGGATTCACGTTTTTTGGCCTGGTGGTAGATCGGTCAACATGCCCTTGAGCAGGGCATTGACCCTGGATGCTTCTATGTTACAGTGCGTCGCTCTGAATGGGAATCTTTTGGATGACTGGTATGATGCAGTTATTGGATGACTGGTATGATGCAGTTATTGGATGACTGGTATGATGTAGTTATTGGATGACTGGTATGATGTAGTTATTGGATGACTGGTATGATGTAGTTATTGGATGACTGGTATGATGTAGTTATTGGATGACTGGTATGATGTAGTTATTGGATGACTGGTATGATGTAGTTATTGGATGACTGGTATGATGTAGTTGTTGGATGACTGGTATGATGTAGTTGTTAGATGACTGGTCTGATGTAGTTATTGGATGACTGGTATGGTGTAGTTGTTGGATGACTGGTGTGGTGTAGTTGTTAGATGACTGGTATGATGCAGTTATTGGATGACTGGTATGATGCAGTTATTGGATGACTGGTATGATGCAGTTATTGGATGACTGGTATGATGCAGTTATTGGATGACTGGTATGATGCAGTTATTGGATGACTGGTATGATGCAGTTATTGGATGACTGGTATGATGCAGTTATTGGATGACTGGTATGATGCAGTTATTGGATGACTGGTATGATGCAGTTATTGGATGACTGGTATGATGCAGTTATTGGATGACTGGTATGATGTAGTTATTGGATGACTGGTATGATGTAGTTATTGGATGACTGGTATGATGTAGTTATTGGATGACTGGTATGATGTAGTTATTGGATGACTGGTATGATGTAGTTGTTGGATGACTGGTATGATGTAGTTGTTAGATGACTGGTCTGATGTAGTTATTGGATGACTGGTATGGTGTAGTTGTTGGATGACTGGTGTGGTGTAGTTGTTAGATGACTGGTATGATGCAGTTATTGGATGACTGGTATGATGCAGTTATTGGATGACTGGTATGATGCAGTTATTGGATGACTGGTATGATGCAGTTATTGGATGACTGGTATGATGCAGTTATTGGATGACTGGTATGATGCAGTTATTGGATGACTGGTATGATGCAGTTATTGGATGACTGGTATGATGCAGTTATTGGATGACTGGTATGATGCAGTTATTGGATGACTGGTATGATGCAGTTATTGGATGACTGGTATGATGCAGTTATTGGATGACTGGTATGATGCAGTTATTGGATGACTGGTAATGATGCAGTTATTGGATGACTGGTATGATGTAGTTATTGGATGACTGGTATGATGCAGTTATTGGATGACTGGTATGATGTAGTTATTGGATGACTGGTATGATGTAGTTATTGGATGACTGGTATGATGTAGTTATTGGATGACTGGTATGATGTAGTTATTGGATGACTGGTATGATGTAGTTATTGGATGACTGGTATGATGTAGTTGTTGGATGACTGGTATGATGTAGTTGTTGGATGACTGGTCTGATGTAGTTATTGGATGACTGGTATGATGTAGTTGTTGGATGACTGGTATGATGTAGTTATTGGATGACTGGTATGATGTAGTTGTTGGATGACTGGTCTGATGTAGTTGTTGGATGACTGGTCTGATGTAGTTATTGGATGACTGGTATGATGTAGTTGTTGGATGACTGGTATGATGTAGTTATTGGATGACTGGTATGATGTAGTTATTGGATGACTGGTATGATGTAGTTATTGGATGACTGGTATGATGTAGTTATTGGATGACTGGTATGATGTAGTTGTTGGATGACTGGTATGATGTAGTTGTTGGATGACTGGTATGATGTAGTTGTTGGATGACTGGTATGATGTAGTTGTTGGATGACTGGTATGATGTAGTTGTTGGATGACTGGTATGATGTAGTTATTGGATGACTGGTATGATGTAGTTGTTGGATGACTGGTATGATGTAGTTGTTGGATGACTGGTATGATGTAGTTGTTAGATGACTGGTATGATGTAGCTGTTGGATGACTGGTGTGATGTAGTTGTTGGATGACTGGTATGATGTAGTTGTTAGATGACTGGTATGATGTAGTTGTTAGATGACTGGTGTGATGTAGTTATTGGATGACTGGTCTGATGTAGTTATTGGATGACTGGTCTGATGTAGTTGTTAGATGACTGGTAATGATGTAGTTATTGGATGACTGGTAATGATGTAGTTATTGGATGACTGGTAATGATGTAGTTGTTAGATGACTGGTATGATGCAGTTATTGGATGACTGGTATGATGTAGTTATTGGATGACTGGTATGATGTAGTTATTGGATGACTGGTAATGATGTAGTTGTTAGATGACTGGTATGATGTAGTTATTGGATGACTGGTAATGATGTAGTTGTTAGATGACTGGTATGGTGTAGTTGTTGGATGACTGGTCTGATGTAGTTATTGGATGACTGGTATGATGTAGTTGTTAGATGACTGGTATGATGTAGTTATTGGATGACTGGTCTGATGTAGTTATTGGATGACTGGTATGATGTAGATGTTGGATGACTGGTATGGTGTAGTTGTTGGATGACTGGTATGATGTAGTTGTTGGATGACTGGTGTGATGTAGTTATTGGATGACTGGTATGATGTAGTTGTTAGATGACTGGTCTGATGTAGTTGTTAGATGACTGGTGTGATGTAGTTATTGGATGACTGGTATGATGTAGTTGTTAGATGACTGGTATGATGTAGTTGTTAGATGACTGGTATGATGTAGTTGTTGGATGACTGGTATGATGTAGTTGTTAGATGACTGGTATGATGTAGTTGTTGGATGACTGGTATGATGTAGTTGTTAGATGACTGGTCTGATGTAGTTATTGGATGACTGGTAGGATGTAGTTGTTAGATGACTGGTGTGATGTAGTTGTTGGATGACTGGTGTGGTGTAGTTGTTGGATGACTGGTATGATGTAGTTGTTGGATGACTGGTATGATGTAGTTGTTAGATGACTGGTATGATGTAGTTGTTGGATGACTGGTATGATGTAGTTGTTAGATGACTGGTCTGATGTAGTTATTGGATGACTGGTAGGATGTAGTTGTTAGATGACTGGTGTGATGTAGTTGTTGGATGACTGGTGTGGTGTAGTTGTTAGATGACTGGTATGGTGTAGTTGTTAGATGACTGGTGTGGTGTAGTTGTTAGATGACTGGTATGATGTAGTTGTTGGATGACTGGTGTGGTGTAGTTGTTAGATGACTGGTATGGTGTAGTTGTTAGATGACTGGTATGATGTAGTTGTTAGATGACTGGTATGGTGTAGTTGTTAGATGACTGGTGTGATGTAGTTGTTAGATGACTGGTGTGATGTAGTTGTTGGATGACTGGTGTGGTGTAGTTGTTAGATGACTGGTATGATGTAGTTGTTAGATGACTGGTCTGATGTAGTTATTGGATGACTGGTAGGATGTAGTTGTTAGATGACTGGTGTGATGTAGTTGTTGGATGACTGGTGTGGTGTAGTTGTTGGATGACTGGTATGATGTAGTTGTTGGATGACTGGTATGATGTAGTTGTTAGATGACTGGTCTGATGTAGTTATTGGATGACTGGTATGGTGTAGTTGTTGGATGACTGGTGTGGTGTAGTTGTTAGATGACTGGTATGGTGTAGTTGTTAGATGACTGGTGTGGTGTAGTTGTTAGATGACTGGTATGATGTAGTTGTTGGATGACTGGTGTGGTGTAGTTGTTAGATGACTGGTATGGTGTAGTTGTTAGATGACTGGTATGATGTAGTTGTTAGATGACTGGTATGATGTAGTTGTTAGATGACTGGTATGATGTAGTTGTTAGATGACTGGTGTGATGTAGTTGTTGGATGACTGGTGTGGTGTAGTTGTTAGATGACTGGTATGATGTAGTTGTTAGATGACTGGTGTGATGTAGTTGTTAGATGACTGGTGTGATGTAGTTGTTGGATGACTGGTAGGATGTAGTTGTTAGATGACTGGTGTGATGTAGTTGTTGGATGACTGGTGTGGTGTAGTTGTTGGATGACTGGTATGATGTAGTTGTTGGATGACTGGTATGATGTAGTTGTTAGATGACTGGTCTGATGTAGTTATTGGATGACTGGTATGGTGTAGTTGTTGGATGACTGGTGTGGTGTAGTTGTTAGATGACTGGTATGGTGTAGTTGTTAGATGACTGATGACTGGTGGTGTAGTTGTTAGATGACTGGTATGATGTAGTTGTTGGATGACTGGTGTGGTGTAGTTGTTAGATGACTGGTATGGTGTAGTTGTTAGATGACTGGTATGATGTAGTTGTTAGATGACTGGTATGATGTAGTTGTTAGATGACTGGTGTGATGTAGTTGTTAGATGACTGGTGTGATGTAGTTGTTGGATGACTGGTGTGTGTAGTTGTTAGATGACTGGTATGATGTAGTTGTTAGATGACTGGTGTGATGTAGTTGTTAGATGACTGGTGTGATGTAGTTGTTGGATGACTGGTATGGTGTAGTTGTTGGATGACTGGTGTGGTGTAGTTGTTAGATGACTGGTATGATGTAGTTGTTAGATGACTGGTGTGGTGTAGTTGTTAGATGACTGGTGTGGTGTAGTTGTTAGATGACTGGTGTGATGTAGTTGTTGGATGACTGGTGTGATGTAGTTGTTAGATGACTGGTGTGATGTAGTTGTTAGATGACTGGTGTGATGTAGTTGTTAGATGACTGGTGTGGTGTAGTTGTTAGATGACTGGTATGATGTAGTTGTTGGATGACTGGTATGATGTAGTTGTTAGATGACTGGTGTGATGTAGTTGTTGGATGACTGGTGTGGTGTAGTTGTTGGATGACTGGTATGATGTAGTTGTTGGATGACTGGTATGATGTAGTTGTTAGATGACTGGTCTGATGTAGTTGTTGGATGACTGGTATGTGTAGTTGTTGGATGACTGGTGTGGTGTAGTTGTTAGATGACTGGTATGGTGTAGTTGTTAGATGACTGGTGTGATGTAGTTGTTAGATGACTGGTATGATGTAGTTGTTGGATGACTGGTGTGGTGTAGTTGTTAGATGACTGGTATGATGTAGTTGTTAGATGACTGGTATGATGTAGTTGTTAGATGACTGGTATGATGTAGTTGTTAGATGACTGGTGTGATGTAGTTGTTAGATGACTGGTGTGTAGTTGTTAGTTGTTGGATGACTGGTATGATGTAGTTGTTAGATGACTGGTCTGATGTAGTTATTGGATGACTGGTATGGTGTAGTTGTTGGATGACTGGTGTGGTGTAGTTGTTAGATGACTGGTATGGTGTAGTTGTTAGATGATGATGTGTTGTTAGATGACTGGTAGTGTAGTTGTTGGATGATGACTGGTGACTGGTGTGTGTAGTTGTTAGATGACTGGTATGATGTAGTTGTTAGATGACTGGTATGATGTAGTTGTTGGATGACTGGTGTGGTGTAGTTGTTAGATGACTGGTGTGATGTAGTTGTTAGATGACTGGTGTGATGTAGTTGTTGGATGACTGGTGTGGTGTAGTTGTTAGATGACTGGTATGATGTAGTTGTTAGATGACTGGTCTGATGTAGTTATTGGATGACTGGTAGGATGTAGTTGTTAGATGACTGGTGTGATGTAGTTGTTGGATGACTGGTGTGGTGTAGTTGTTGGATGACTGGTATGATGTAGTTGTTGGATGACTGGTATGATGTAGTTGTTAGATGACTGGTCTGATGTAGTTATTGGATGACTGGTATGGTGTAGTTGTTGGATGACTGGTGTGGTGTAGTTGTTAGATGACTGGTATGGTGTAGTTGTTAGATGACTGGTGTGGTGTAGTTGTTAGATGACTGGTATGATGTAGTTGTTGGATGACTGGTGTGGTGTAGTTGTTAGATGACTGGTATTGTAGTTGTTAGACTGTTAGATGACTGGTATGATGTAGTTGTTAGATGAGTGGTGTGATGTAGTTGTTAGATGACTGGTGTGATGTAGTTGTTGGATGACTGGTGTGGTGTAGTTGTTAGATGACTGGTATGATGTAGTTGTTAGATGACTGGTGTGATGTAGTTGTTAGATGACTGGTGTGATGTAGTTGTTGGATGACTGGTATGATGTAGTTGTTGGATGACTGGTGTGGTGTAGTTGTTAGATGACTGGTATGATGTAGTTGTTAGATGACTGGTATGATGTAGTTGTTAGATGACTGGTGTGATGTAGTTGTTGGATGACTGGTGTGATGTAGTTGTTAGATGACTGGTGTGATGTAGTTGTTAGATGACTGGTGTGATGTAGTTGTTGATGACTGGTATGATGTAGTTGTTAGATGACTGGTGTGATGTAGTTGTTAGATGACTGGTGTGATGTAGTTGTTGGATGACTGATGTAGTTGTTGGATGACTGGTGTGATGTAGTTGTTAGATGACTGGTATGATGTAGTTGTTAGATGACTGGTCTGATGTAGTTATTGGATGACTGGTATGATGTAGTTGTTAGATGACTGGGTGTGATGTAGTTGTTGGATGACTGGTGTGGTGTAGTTGTTGGATGACTGGTATGATGTAGTTGTTGGATGACTGGTATGATGTAGTTGTTAGATGACTGGTCTGATGTAGTTATTGGATGACTGGTATGGTGTAGTTGTTGGATGACTGGTGTGGTGTAGTTGTTAGATGACTGGTATGATGTAGTTGTTGGATGACTGGTGTGGTGTAGTTGTTAGATGACTGGTATGATGTAGTTGTTGGATGACTGGTGTGATGTAGTTGTTAGATGACTGGTATGGTGTAGTTGTTAGATGACTGTATGATGTAGTTGTTGATGACTGGTATGATTGTTGTTAGATGACTGGTGTGATGTAGTTGTTAGATGACTGGTGTGATGTAGTTGTTGGATGACTGGTGTGGTGTAGTTGTTAGATGACTGGTATGATGTAGTTGTTAGATGACTGGTGTGATGTAGTTGTTAGATGACTGGTGTGATGTAGTTGTTAGATGACTGGTATGATGTAGTTGTTGGATGACTGGTGTGGTGTAGTTGTTAGATGACTGGTATGATGTAGTTGTTAGATGACTGGTATGATGTAGTTGTTAGATGACTGGTGTGGTGTAGTTGTTGGATGACTGGTGTGATGTAGTTGTTAGATGACTGGTGTGATGTAGTTGTTAGATGACTGGTATGATGTGGTTGTGAGTTGTTAGATGACTGGTGTGGTGTAGTTGTTAGATGACTGGTATGATGTAGTTGTTAGATGACTGGTGTGATGTAGTTGTTAGATGACTGGTGTGATGTAGTTGTTGGATGACTGGTCTGTGTAGTTATTGGATGACTGGTATGATGTAGTTGTTAGATGACTGGTGTGATGTAGTTGTTAGATGACTGGTGTGATGTAGTTGTTGGATGACTGGTGTGGTGTAGTTGTTAGATGACTGGTATGATGTAGTTGTTAGATGACTGGTCTGATGTAGTTATTGGATGACTGGTAGGATGTAGTTGTTAGATGACTGGTGTGATGTAGTTGTTGGATGACTGGTGTGGTGTAGTTGTTGGATGACTGGTATGATGTAGTTGTTGGATGACTGGTATGATGTAGTTGTTAGATGACTGGTCTGATGTAGTTATTGGATGACTGGTATGGTGTAGTTGTTGGATGACTGGTGTGGTGTAGTTGTTAGATGACTGGTATGGTGTAGTTGTTAGATGACTGGTGTGGTGTAGTTGTTAGATGACTGGTATGATGTAGTTGTTGGATGACTGGTGTGGTGTAGTTGTTAGATGACTGGTATGGTGTAGTTGTTAGATGACTGGTATGATGTAGTTGTTAGATGACTGGTATGATGTAGTTGTTAGATGACTGGTGTGATGTAGTTGTTAGATGACTGGTGTGATGTAGTTGTTGGATGACTGGTGTGGTGTAGTTGTTAGATGACTGGTATGATGTAGTTGTTAGATGACTGGTGTGATGTAGTTGTTAGATGACTGGTGTGATGTAGTTGTTAGATGACTGGTATGATGTAGTTGTTGGATGACTGGTGTGGTGTAGTTGTTGGATGACTGGTATGATGTAGTTGTTAGATGACTGGTGTGATGTAGTTGTTAGATGACTGGTGTGATGTAGTTGTTAGATGACTGGTGTGGTGTAGTTGTTGGATGACTGGTGTGATGTAGTTGTTAGATGACTGGTGATGTAGTTGTTGATGAGTTAGTTGTTAGATGACTGGTGTGGTGTAGTTGTTAGATGACTGGTATGATGTAGTTGTTAGATGACTGGTGTGATGTAGTTGTTAGATGACTGGTGTGATGTAGTTGTTGGATGACTGGTGTGGTGTAGTTGTTAGATGACTGGTATGATGTAGTTGTTAGATGACTGGTGTGATGTAGTTGTTAGATGACTGGTGTGATGTAGTTGTTGTGTAGATGACTGGTGTGGTGTAGTTGTTAGATGACTGGTATGATGTAGTTGTTAGATGACTGGTATGATGTAGTTGTTAGATGACTGGTATGATGTAGTTGTTGGATGACTGGTATGATGTAGTTGTTAGATGACTGGTCTGATGTAGTTATTGGATGACTGGTAGGATGTAGTTGTTAGATGACTGGTGTGATGTAGTTGTTGGATGACTGGTGTGGTGTAGTTGTTGGATGACTGGTATGATGTAGTTGTTGGATGACTGGTATGATGTAGTTGTTAGATGACTGGTCTGATGTAGTTATTGGATGACTGGTATGGTGTAGTTGTTGGATGACTGGTGTGGTGTAGTTGTTAGATGACTGGTATGGTGTAGTTGTTAGATGACTGGTGTGGTGTAGTTGTTAGATGACTGGTATGGTGTAGTTGTTAGATGACTGGTGTGGTGTAGTTGTTAGATGACTGGTATGATGTAGTTGTTAGATGACTGGTGTGATGTGTTGTTAGATGACTGGTATGATGTAGTTGTTAGATGACTGGTATGATGTAGTTGTTAGATGACTGGTATGATGTAGTTGTTAGATGACTGGTGTGATGTAGTTGTTAGATGACTGGTGATGTAGTTGTTGGATGACTGGTGTGGTGTAGTTGTTAGATGACTGGTATGATGTAGTTGTTAGATGACTGGTGTGATGTAGTTGTTAGATGACTGGTGTGATGTAGTTGTTGGATGACTGGTATGGTGTAGTTGTTGGATGACTGGTGTGGTGTAGTTGTTAGATGACTGGTATGATGTAGTTGTTAGATGACTGGTGTGGTGTAGTTGTTAGATGACTGGTGTGGTGTAGTTGTTAGATGACTGGTGTAGTTGTTGGATGACTGGTGTGATGTAGTTGTTAGATGACTGGTGTGATGTAGTTGTTAGATGACTGGTGTGGTGTAGTTGTTAGATGACTGGTGTGGTGTAGTTGTTAGATGACTGGTATGATGTAGTTGTTAGATGACTGGTGTGATGTAGTTGTTAGATGACTGGTGTGATGTAGTTGTTGGATGACTGGTGTGGTGTAGTTGTTAGATGACTGGTATGATGTAGTTGTTAGATGACTGGTGTGATGTAGTTGTTAGATGACTGGTGTGATGTAGTTGTTGGATGACTGGTATGGTGTAGTTGTTGGATGACTGGTGTGGTGTAGTTGTTAGATGACTGGTATGATGTAGTTGTTAGATGACTGGTATGATGTAGTTGTTAGATGATGTAGTTGTTAGATGACTGGTATGATGTAGTTGTTGGATGACTGGTATGATGTAGTTGTTAGATGACTGGTCTGATGTAGTTGTTGGATGACTGGTGTGATGTAGTTGTTAGATGACTGGTTGTTAGTTGTTGGATGACTGGTGTGGTGTAGTTGTTGGATGACTGGTATGATGTGTTGTTATGACTGGTATGATGTAGTTGTTAGATGACTGGTATGATGTAGTTGTTGGATGACTGGTATGGATGTAGTTGTTAGATGACTGGTGTGGTGTAGTTGTTAGATGACTGGTATGGTGTAGTTGTTAGATGACTGGTGTGATGTAGTTGTTAGATGACTGGTATGATGTAGTTGTTGGATGACTGGTGTGATGAGTTGGATGACTGGTATGTAGTTGTTAGATGACTGGTATGATGTAGTTGTTGGATGACTGGTATGATGTAGTTGTTAGATGACTGGTGTGATGTAGTTGTTAGATGACTGGTGTGATGTAGTTGTTAGATGACTGGTATGATGTAGTTGTTAGATGACTGGTATGATGTAGTTGTTAGATGACTGGTGTGATGTAGTTGTTAGATGACTGGTATGATGTAGTTGTTAGATGACTGGTATGATGTAGTTGTTGGATGACTGGTGTGATGTAGTTGTTAGATGACTGGTCTGATGTAGTTATTGGATGACTGGTATGGTGTAGTTGTTGGATGACTGGTATGATGTAGTTGTTGGATGACTGGTGTGGTGTAGTTGTTAGATGACTGGTATGATGTAGTTGTTAGATGACTGGTATGATGTAGTTGTTAGATGACTGGTGTGATGTAGTTGTTGGATGACTGGTTAGATGACTGGTATGATGTAGTTGTTAGATGACTGGTGTGATGTAGTTGTTAGATGACTGGTGTGATGTAGTTGTTGGATGACTGGTGTGATGTAGTTGTTGGATGACTGGTGTGGTGTAGTTGTTAGATGACTGGTATGATGTAGTTGTTAGATGACTGGTGTGATGTAGTTGTTAGATGACTGGTGTGGTGTAGTTGTTAGATGACTGGTGTGGTGTAGTTGTTGGATGACTGGTATGATGTAGTTGTTAGATGACTGGTGTGATGTAGTTGTTAGATGACTGGTGTGGTGTAGTTGTTAGATGACTGGTGGTGTAGTTGTTAGATGACTGTATTGTAGTTGTTAGATGACTGGTGTGATGTAGTTGTTAGATGACTGGTGTGATGTAGTTGTTGGATGACTGGTGGATGTAGTTGTTAGATGACTGGTATGATGTAGTTGTTAGATGACTGGTGTGATGTAGTTGTTAGATGACTGGTGTGATGTAGTTGTTGGATGACTGGTTGTGTAGTTGTTGGATGACTGGTGTGGTGTAGTTGTTAGATGACTGGTATGATGTAGTTGTTAGATGACTGGTGTGATGTAGTTGTTAGATGACTGGTGACTGGATGGTGTAGTTGTTAGATGACTGGTGTGAGTTGTTGGATGACTGGTGTGATGTAGTTGTTAGATGACTGGTGTGATGTAGTTGTTAGATGACTGGTGTGATGTAGTTGTTAGATGACTGGTGTGATGTAGTTGTTAGATGACTGGTATGGTGTAGTTGTTGGATGACTGGTATGATGTAGTTGTTAGATGACTGGTGTGGTGTAGTTGTTGGATGACTGGTGTGATGTAGTTGTTGGATGACTGGTATGATGTAGTTGTTGGATGACTGGTGTGGTGTAGTTGGATGATGATGTAGTTGTTAGATGACTGGTGTGGTGTAGTTGTTAGATGACTGGTGTGATGTAGTTGTTAGATGACTGGTGTGATGAGTTGGATGACTGGTGTGATGTAGTTGTTAGATGACTGGTGTGATGTAGTTGTTAGATGACTGGTGTGGTGTAGTTGTTAGATGACTGGTATGATGTAGTTGTTAGATGACTGGTCTGATGTAGTTGTTGGATGACTGGTATGGTGTAGTTGTTGATGACTGGTGTGATGTAGTTGTTAGATGACTGGTATGATGTAGTTGTTAGATGACTGGTGTGGTGTAGTTGTTAGATGACTGGTATGATGTAGTTGTTAGATGACTGGTATGGTGTAGTTGTTAGATGACTGGTGTGATGTAGTTGTTAGATGACTGGTGTGATGTAGTTGTTGGATGACTGGTGTGGTGTAGTTGTTAGATGACTGGTATGATGTAGTTATTGGATGACTGGTAGGATGTAGTTGTTGGATGACTGGTGTGATGTAGTTGTTGGATGACTGGTGTGTGTAGTTGTTGGATGACTGGTATGATGTAGTTGTTGGATGACTGGTATGATGTAGTTGTTAGATGACTGGTCTGAGTTATTGGATGACTGGTATGGTGTAGTTGTTAGATGACTGGTGTGGTGTAGTTGTTAGATGACTGGTATGATGTAGTTGTTGGATGACTGGTGTGATGAGTTGTTAGATGACTGGTTGTAGTTGTTGGATGACTGGTATGATGTAGTTGTTAGATGACTGGTATGATGTAGTTGTTAGATGACTGGTGTGGTATGGATGTAGTTGTTAGATGACTGGTATGATGTAGTTGTTAGATGACTGGTATGATGTAGTTGTTAGATGACTGGTGTGGTGTAGTTGTTAGATGACTGGTGTGATGTAGTTGTTGGATGACTGGTGTGATGTAGTTGTTAGATGACTGGTGTGATGTAGTTGTTAGATGACTGGTATGGTGTAGTTGTTAGATGACTGGTGGATGACTGGTGTGATGTAGTTGTTAGATGACTGGTGTGATGTAGTTGTTGGATGACTGGTGTGGTGTAGTTGTTAGATGACTGGTATGATGTAGTTGTTAGATGACTGGTGTGATGTAGTTGTTAGATGACTGGTGTGATGTAGTTGTTGGATGACTGGTATGGTGTAGTTGTTGGATGACTGGTGTGGTGTAGTTGTTAGATGACTGGTGTGATGTAGTTGTTAGATGACTGGTGTGATGTAGTTGTTGGATGACTGGTGTGGTGTAGTTGTTAGATGACTGGTATGATGTGTAGTATGATGTAGTTGTTAGATGACTGGTATGATGTAGTTGTTAGATGACTGGTATGATGTAGTTAGATGACTGGTGTGATGTAGTTGTTGGATGACTGGTGTGGTGTAGTTGTTAGATGACTGGTATGATGTAGTTGTTAGATGACTGGTGTGATGTAGTTGTTAGATGACTGGTGTGATGTAGTTGTTGGATGACTGGTATGGATGTAGTTGTTGGATGACTGGTGTGATGTAGTTGTTAGATGACTGGTATGTGTAGTTGTTAGATGACTGGTGTGATGTAGTTGTTAGATGACTGGTATGATGTAGTTGTTGGATGACTGGTGTGGTGTAGTTGTTAGATGACTGGTATGGTGTAGTTGTTAGATGACTGGTATGATGTAGTTGTTAGATGACTGGTATGATGTAGTTGTTAGATGACTGGTGTGATGTAGTTGTTAGATGACTGGTGTGATGTAGTTGTTGGATGACTGGTGTGGTGTAGTTGTTAGATGACTGGTTGATGTAGTTGTTAGATGACTGGTGTGATGTAGTTGTTAGATGACTGGTGTGATGTAGTTGTTGGATGACTGGTATGGTGTAGTTGTTGGATGACTGGTGTGTGTAGTTGTTAGATGACTGGTATGATGTAGTTGTTAGATGACTGGTGTGTGTAGTTGTTAGATGACTGGTGTGATGTAGTTGATTATGATGTTGTGATGAGTTGTTGGATGACTGGTGTGATGTAGTTGTTAGATGACTGGTGTGATGTAGTTGTTAGATGACTGGTGTGTGTAGTTGTTAGATGACTGGTGTGATGTAGTTGTTAGATGACTGGTATGATGTAGTTGTTAGATGACTGGTGTGATGTAGTTGTTAGATGACTGGTGTGATGTAGTTGTTGGATGACTGGTGTGATGTAGTTGTTGGATGACTGGTATGATGTAGTTGGTAGATGACTGGTATGATGTAGTTGGTAGATGACTGGTGTGATGTAGTTGTTGGATGACTGGTATGATGTAGTTGGTAGATGACTGGTGTGATGTAGTTGTTAGATGACTGGTATGATGTAGTTGTTGGATGACTGGTATGATGTAGTTGGTAGATGACTGGTATGATGTAGTTGGTAGATGACTGGTATGATGTAGTTGTTAGATGACTGGTGTGATGTAGTTGTTGGATGACTGGTGTGATGTAGTTGTTGGATGACTGGTGTGATGTAGTTGTTGGATGACTGGTGTGATGTAGTTGTTGGATGACTGGTATGATGTAGTTGTTGGATGACTGGTATGATGTAGTTGTTAGATGACTGGTCTGATGTAGTTGTTGGATGACTGGTATGTGTAGTTGTTGGATGACTGGTGTGGTGTAGTTGTTAGATGACTGGTATGGTGTAGTTGTTAGATGACTGGTATGATGTAGTTGTTAGATGACTGGTGTGATGTAGTTGTTAGATGACTGGTGTGGTGTAGTTGTTAGATGACTGGTATGGTGTAGTTGTTGGATGACTGGTATGGTAGTTGTTGATGACTGGTAGTTAGTTAGATGACTGGTGTGATGTAGTTGTTAGATGACTGGTATGGTGTAGTTGTTGGATGACTGGTGTGGTGTAGTTGTTAGATGACTGGTATGATGTAGTTGTTAGATGACTGGTGTGGTGTAGTTGTTAGATGACTGGTGTGGTGTAGTTGTTGGATGACTGGTGTGATGTAGTTGTTAGATGACTGGTGTGATGTAGTTGTTAGATGACTGGTGTGATGTAGTTGTTGGATGACTGGTGTGGTGTAGTTGTTAGATGACTGGTATGATGTAGTTGTTAGATGACTGGTCTGATGTAGTTATTGGATGACTGGTAGGATGTAGTTGTTAGATGACTGGTGTGATGTAGTTGTTGGATGACTGGTGTGGTGTAGTTGTTGGATGACTGGTATGATGTAGTTGTTGGATGACTGGTATGATGTAGTTGTTAGATGACTGGTCTGATGTAGTTATTGGATGACTGGTATGGTGTAGTTGTTGGATGACTGGTGTGGTGTAGTTGTTAGATGACTGGTATGGATGTAGTTGTTAGATGACTGGTGTGATGTAGTTGTTAGATGACTGGTATGATGTAGTTGTTGGATGACTGGTGTGGTGTAGTTGTTAGATGACTGGTATGATGTAGTTGTTAGATGACTGGTGTGATGTAGTTGTTAGATGACTGGTGTGGTGTAGTTGTTAGATGACTGGTATGATGTAGTTATTGGATGACTGGTGATGTAGTTGTTAGATGACTGGTGTGATGTAGTTGTTGGATGACTGGTGTGGTGTAGTTGTTGGATGACTGGTATGATGTAGTTGTTGGATGACTGGTATGATGTAGTTGTTAGATGACTGGTCTGATGTAGTTGTTGGATGACTGGTATGGTGTAGTTGTTGGATGACTGGTGTGATGTAGTTGTTAGATGACTGGTATGATGTAGTTGTTGGATGACTGGTGTGGTGTAGTTGTTAGATGACTGTAGTTGTTAGATGACTGGTATGATGTAGTTGTTAGATGACTGGTATGATGTAGTTGTTAGATGACTGGTGTGATGTAGTTGTTGGATGACTGGTATGATGTAGTTGTTGGATGACTGGTGTGGTGTAGTTGTTAGATGACTGGTATGATGTAGTTGTTAGATGACTGGTGTGATGTAGTTGTTAGATGACTGGTGTGATGTAGTTGTTGGATGACTGGTGTGATGTAGTTGTTAGATGACTGGGTGATGGTTGTTAGATGACTGGTGTGGTGAGTTGTTGATGACTGGTATGATGTAGTTGTTAGATGACTGGTGTGATGTAGTTGTTAGATGACTGGTGTGATGTAGTTGTTGGATGACTGGTGTAGTTGTTGATGACTGGTATGATGTAGTTGTTAGATGACTGGTGTGATGTAGTTGTTAGATGACTGGTGTGATGTAGTTGTTGGATGACTGGTATGATGTAGTTGTTGATGACTGGTGTGATGTAGTTGTTAGATGACTGGTGTGATGTAGTTGTTGGATGACTGGTGTGATGTAGTTGTTGGATGACTGGTATGATGTAGTTGTTAGATGACTGGTATGATGTAGTTGTTAGATGACTGGTATGATGTAGTTGTTAGATGACTGGTGTGATAGTTGTAGACTGTTGTTGATGACTGGTGGATGTAGTTGTTGGATGACTGGTGTGAGTTGTTGTGACTGGTTGTTGGATGACTGGTATGATGTAGTTGTTAGATGACTGGTGTGATGTAGTTGTTAGATGACTGGTATGATGTAGTTGTTGGATGACTGGTATGGTGTAGTTGTTGGATGACTGGTGTGGTGTAGTTGTTAGATGACTGGTTGTTGGATGACTGGTGTGATGTAGTTGTTAGATGACTGGTATGATGTAGTTGTTGGATGACTGGTGTGGTGTAGTTGTTAGATGACTGGTATGGTGTAGTTGTTAGATGACTGGTATGATGTAGTTGTTAGATGACTGGTATGATGTAGTTGTTAGATGACTGGTGTGATGTAGTTGTTAGATGACTGGTGTGATGTAGTTGTTGGATGACTGGTGTGATGTAGTTGTTAGATGACTGGTATGATGTGTTGTTAGATGACTGGTGTGATGTAGTTGTTAGATGACTGGTGTGATGTAGTTGTTGGATGACTGGTATGGTGTAGTTGTTGGATGACTGGTGTGGTGTAGTTGTTAGATGACTGGTATGATGTAGTTGTTAGATGACTGGTGTGGTGTAGTTGTTAGATGACTGGTGTGGTGTAGTTGTTAGATGACTGGTGTGGTGTAGTTGTTGGATGACTGGTGTGATGTAGTTGTTAGATGACTGGTGTGATGTAGTTGTTAGATGACTGGTGTGGTGTAGTTGTTAGATGACTGGTGTGGTGTAGTTGTTAGATGACTGGTATGATGTAGTTGTTAGATGACTGGTGTGATGTAGTTGTTAGATGACTGGTGTGATGTAGTTGTTGGATGACTGGTGTGGTGTAGTTGTTAGATGACTGGTATGATGTAGTTGTTAGATGACTGGTGTGATGTAGTTGTTAGATGACTGGTGTGATGTAGTTGTTTAGATGACTGGTGTGGTGTAGTTGTTAGATGACTGGTATGATGTAGTTGTTAGATGACTGGTTGTTAGTTGTTAGATGACTGGTATGATGTAGTTGTTGGATGACTGGTATGATGTAGTTGTTAGATGACTGGTCTGATGTAGTTATTGGATGACTGGTAGGATGTAGTTGTTAGATGACTGGTGTGATGTAGTTGTTGGATGACTGGTGTGGTGTAGTTGTTGGATGACTGGTATGATGTAGTTGTTGGATGACTGGTATGATGTAGTTGTTAGATGACTGGTCTGATGTAGTTATTGGATGACTGGTATGGTGTAGTTGTTGGATGACTGGTGTGGTGTAGTTGTTAGATGACTGGTATGGTGTAGTTGTTAGATGACTGGTGTGGTGTAGTTGTTAGATGACTGGTATGATGTAGTTGTTGGATGACTGGTGTGATGTAGTTGTTAGATGACTGGTATGGTGTAGTTGTTAGATGACTGGTATGATGTAGTTGTTAGATGACTGGTATGATGTAGTTGTTAGATGACTGGTGTGATGTAGTTGTTAGATGACTGGTGTGATGTAGTTGTTGGATGACTGGTGTGGTGTAGTTGTTAGATGACTGGTATGATGTAGTTGTTAGATGACTGGTCTGATGTAGTTATTGGATGACTGGTAGGATGTAGTTGTTAGATGACTGGTGTGATGTAGTTGTTGGATGACTGGTGTGGTGTAGTTGTTGGATGACTGGTATGATGTAGTTGTTGGATGACTGGTATGATGTAGTTGTTAGATGACTGGTCTGATGTAGTTATTGGATGACTGGTATGGTGTAGTTGTTGGATGACTGGTGTGGTGTAGTTGTTAGATGACTGGTATGATGTAGTTGTTGGATGACTGGTATGATGTAGTTGTTAGATGACTGGTCTGATGTAGTTATTGGATGACTGGTAGGATGTAGTTGTTGGATGACTGGTATGATGTAGTTGTTAGATGACTGGTCTGATGTAGTTATTGGATGACTGGTAGGATGTAGTTGTTAGATGACTGGTGGTGTGTTGTTGTGAGTTGTTGGATGACTGGTGTGATGTAGTTGTTAGATGACTGTGATGTAGTTGTTAGATGACTGGTGTGGTGTAGTTGTTAGATGACTGGTATGATGTAGTTGTTAGATGACTGGTCTGATGTAGTTATTGGATGACTGGTAGGATGTAGTTGTTAGATGACTGGTGTGATGTAGTTGTTGGATGACTGGTGTGGTGTAGTTGTTGGATGACTGGTATGATGTAGTTGTTGGATGACTGGTATGATGTAGTTGTTAGATGACTGGTCTGATGTAGTTATTGGATGACTGGTATGGTGTAGTTGTTGGATGACTGGTGTGGTGTAGTTGTTAGATGACTGGTATGGTGTAGTTGTTAGATGACTGGTGTGGTGTAGTTGTTAGATGACTGGTATGATGTAGTTGTTGGATGACTGGTGTGGTGTAGTTGTTAGATGACTGGTGTGATGTAGTTGTTAGATGACTGGTGTGATGTAGTTGTTGGATGACTGGTGTGGTGTAGTTGTTAGATGACTGGTATGATGTAGTTATTGGATGACTGGTAGGATGTAGTTGTTAGATGACTGGTGTGATGTAGTTGTTGGATGACTGGTGTTGATGTGATGTAGTTGTTGGATGACTGGTATGATGTAGTTGTTAGATGACTGGTATGATGTAGTTGTTAGATGACTGGTATGGTGTAGTTGTTGGATGACTGGTGTGGTGTAGTTGTTAGATGACTGGTATGGTGTAGTTGTTGGATGACTGGTGGATGACTGGTGGTGTAGTTGTTAGATGACTGGTATGGTGTAGTTGTTAGATGACTGGTATGATGTAGTTGTTAGATGACTGGTGTGATGTAGTTGTTAGATGACTGGTGTGATGTAGTTGTTGATGACTGGTATGTGTAGTTGTTGGATGACTGGTGTGATGTAGTTGTTAGATGACTGGTATGATGTAGTTGTTAGATGACTGGTGTGGTGTAGTTGTTAGATGACTGGTGTGGTGTAGTTGTTGGATGACTGGGTGATGTAGTTGTTAGATGACTGGTTGTGTAGTTGTTAGATGACTGGTGTGATGTAGTTGTTAGATGACTGGTATGATGTAGTTGTTAGATGACTGGTGTGTGTAGTTGTTAGATGACTGGTGTGATGTAGTTGTTGGATGTAGTTGTTAGATGACTGGTATGATGTAGTTGTTAGATGACTGGTGTGATGTAGTTGTTAGATGACTGGTGTGATGTAGTTGTTGGATGACTGGTATGGTGTAGTTGTTGGATGACTGGTGTGGTGTAGTTGTTAGATGACTGGTGTGATGTAGTTGTTAGATGACTGGTGTGATGTAGTTGTTGGATGACTGGTGTGGTGTAGTTGTTAGATGACTGGTATGATGTAGTTGTTAGATGACTGGTATGATGTAGTTGTTAGATGACTGGTGTGATGTAGTTGTTAGATGACTGGTGTGATGTAGTTGTTGGATGACTGGTGTGGTGTAGTTGTTAGATGACTGGTATGATGTAGTTGTTAGATGACTGGTGTGATGTAGTTGTTAGATGACTGGTGTGATGTAGTTGTTGGATGACTGGTATGGTGTAGTTGTTGGATGACTGGTGTGGTGTAGTTGTTAGATGACTGGTATGGTGTAGTTGTTAGATGACTGGTGTGGTGTAGTTGTTAGATGACTGGTATGATGTAGTTGTTGGATGACTGGTGTGATGTAGTTGTTAGATGACTGGTATGATGTAGTTGTTAGATGACTGGTATGATGTAGTTGTTAGATGACTGGTATGATGTAGTTGTTAGATGACTGGTATGATGTAGTTGTTAGATGACTGGTGTGATGTAGTTGTTAGATGACTGGTGTGATGTAGTTGTTGGATGACTGGTATGGTGTAGTTGTTAGATGACTGGTGTGGTGTAGTTGTTAGATGACTGGTATGATGTAGTTGTTAGATGACTGGTGTGGTGTAGTTGTTAGATGACTGGTGTGGTGTAGTTGTTGGATGACTGGTGTGATGTAGTTGTTAGATGACTGGTGTGATGTAGTTGTTAGATGACTGGTGTGGTGTAGTTGTTAGATGACTGGTATGATGTAGTTGTTAGATGACTGGTGTGATGTAGTTGTTAGATGACTGGTGTGATGTAGTTGTTGGATGACTGGTGTGGTGTAGTTGTTAGATGACTGGTATGATGTAGTTGTTAGATGACTGGTGTGATGTAGTTGTTAGATGACTGGTGTGATGTAGTTGTTGGATGACTGGTATGGTGTAGTTGTTGGATGACTGGTGTGGTGTAGTTGTTAGATGACTGGTGTGATGTAGTTGTTAGATGACTGGTGTGATGTAGTTGTTGGATGACTGGTGTGGTGTAGTTGTTAGATGACTGTTGTTAGATGACTGGTATGATGTAGTTGTTAGATGACTGGTGTGATGTAGTTGTTAGATGACTGGTGTGATGTAGTTGTTGGATGACTGGTGTGGTGTAGTTGTTAGATGACTGGTATGATGTAGTTGTTAGATGACTGGTGTGATGTAGTTGTTAGATGACTGGTATGATGTAGTTGTTGGATGACTGGTATGGTGTAGTTGTTGGATGACTGGTGTGATGTAGTTGTTAGATGACTGGTATGGTGTAGTTGTTAGATGACTGGTGTGATGTAGTTGTTAGATGACTGGTATGATGTAGTTGTTGGATGACTGGTGTGTGTAGTTGTTAGATGACTGGTATGGTGTAGTTGTTAGATGACTGGTATGATGTAGTTGTTAGATGACTGGTATGATGTAGTTGTTAGATGACTGGTGTGATGTAGTTGTTAGATGACTGGTGTGATGTAGTTGTTGGATGACTGGTGTGGTGTAGTTGTTAGATGACTGGTATGATGTAGTTGTTAGATGACTGGTGTGATGTAGTTGTTAGATGACTGGTGTGATGTAGTTGTTGGATGACTGGTATGGTGTAGTTGTTGGATGACTGGTGTGGTGTAGTTGTTAGATGACTGGTATGATGTAGTTGTTAGATGACTGGTGTGGTGTAGTTGTTAGATGACTGGTGTGGTGTAGTTGTTAGATGACTGGTGTGGTGTAGTTGTTGGATGACTGGTGTGATGTAGTTGTTAGATGACTGGTGTGATGTAGTTGTTAGATGACTGGTGTGGTGTAGTTGTTAGATGACTGGTGTGGTGTAGTTGTTAGATGACTGGTATGATGTAGTTGTTAGATGACTGGTGTGATGTAGTTGTTAGATGACTGGTGTGATGTAGTTGTTGGATGACTGGTGTGGTGTAGTTGTTAGATGACTGGTATGATGTAGTTGTTAGATGACTGGTGTGATGTAGTTGTTAGATGACTGGTGTGATGTAGTTGTTGGATGACTGGTATGGTGTAGTTGTTGGATGACTGGTGTGGTGTAGTTGTTAGATGACTGGTATGATGTAGTTGTTAGATGACTGGTATGATGTAGTTGTTAGATGACTGGTATGATGTAGTTGTTGGATGACTGGTATGATGTAGTTGTTAGATGACTGGTCTGATGTAGTTATTGGATGACTGGTAGGATGTAGTTGTTAGATGACTGGTGTGATGTAGTTGTTGGATGACTGGTGTGGTGTAGTTGTTGGATGACTGGTATGATGTAGTTGTTGGATGACTGGTATGATGTAGTTGTTAGATGACTGGTCTGATGTAGTTATTGGATGACTGGTATGGTGTAGTTGTTGGATGACTGGTGTGGTGTAGTTGTTAGATGACTGGTATGGTGTAGTTGTTAGATGACTGGTGTGGTGTAGTTGTTAGATGACTGGTATGATGTAGTTGTTGGATGACTGGTGTGGTGTAGTTGTTAGATGACTGTAGTTGTTAGATGACTGGTATGATGTAGTTGTTAGATGACTGGTATGATGTAGTTGTTAGATGACTGGTGTGATGTAGTTGTTAGATGACTGGTGTGATGTAGTTGTTGGATGACT
>NW_027039180.1:25392-50000 GCF_034236695.1 Oncorhynchus nerka | reverse complement strand
GTAAACTCACAGGGTTTAAATGAACAACCATGGTAAGGTAAACTCACAGGGTTTAAATGAACAACCATGGTAAGGTAAACTCACAGGGTTTAAATGAACAACCATGGTAAGATAAACTCACAGGGTTTAAAATGAACAACCATGGTAAGGTAAACTCACAGGGTTTAAATGAACAACCATGGTAAGGTAAACTCACAGGGTTTAAATGAACAACCATGGTAAGGTAAACTCACAGGGTTTAAAATGAACAACCATGGTAAGGTAAACTCACAGGGTTTAAATGAACAACCATGGTAAGGTAAACTCACAGGGTTTAAATGAACAACCATGGTAAGGTAAACTCACAGGGTTTAAATGAACAACCATGGTAAGGTAAACTCACAGGGTTTAAATGAACAACCATGGTAAGGTAAACTCACAGGGTTTAAATGAACAACCATGGTAAGATAAACTCACAGGGTTTAAATGAACAACCATGGTAAGATAAACTCACAGGGTTTAAATGAACAACCATAGTAAGGTAAACTCACAGGGTTTGGATCCAGGAGAGAAGCCCCCCAGGTTGGACAGAGCTGGGGTCCCATCAGGGTTCATCCCTTTAGCCTTCAGCTTGGCCTCCTGCAGAGACATCTTCCTCTTCTCCACTTCCTTCTCCAGGTGGTCATAGTCCGGCTGAGAGAGACAGGAGGGTTGAGAGGTTAAGGTGTATTGCATCATACAGCAGGAGGATGCATAGAGGAACAAGACCATGGTTCCAGGGTTGCTAGGTTAGGGGGTGATACTGTACATGTTTATTTATTTGAATATTTTACCTTTACTTAACTAGGCAAACAGTTAAGAACAAATTCGTATTTTCAATGACGGCCTAGGAACAGTAGGTTAACTGCCTGTTCAGGGGCAGAACGACAGATTTGTACCTTGTCAGCTCGGGGATTTGAACTTGCAACCTTTCGGTTACTAGTCCAAAGCTCTAACCACTAGGCTACCCTGCCGCCCCAGTATGTACCTTCTTCCTGGTGTACAGTTTGAGGGTGGTGATACAGATATCCTTGATCTCTTCCTCCGTGGCTCCAAACAGCAGATACCAGTGAGGTCTGGATGGGAGAGGCATCTACAGACACACAGAAACACACAGCACCTTAGTTAACTTCTTTGGGTTAGGGGGCAGCATTTTCACTTTTGGATGAATAAGGTGCCCAGAGTAAACTGCCTCCTACTCAGTCCCAGATGATAATATTTGCATATTATTATTAGTATTGGATAGAAAACACTCTGAAGTTTCTAAAACTGTTTGAATGATGTCTGTGAGTATAACATAACTCATATGGCAGGCAAAAACCTGAGAAACAATCCAAACAGGAAGTGGGAAATCTGAGGTTTGTAGTTTTTGAACTCAGCCCCTATCGAATACAGTAGGATATGGGTCATTTTGCACTTCCTAAGGCTTCCACTAGATGTCAACCGTCTTTAGAATGTTGTTTCAGGCTTCTACTGTGAAGGGGGGCCGGATGAGAGGGGATTGAGTCAGAGATCTGTCAGTAGCCTCGTTCTGAGTCACGCGCATTTCACATGAGAGGTATCTCTCGTTCCATTGCTTTTCGAAACAATGGAATTATAGAACTTTTTGAACTTTTCGTCCGAAGTTCGGCAGGTCCTGAACCCGCGTTTGGATTTGTTTACCTAATGCCCTAACAAAAGAAGCCATTTGGACATAAATGGACATTATTGAACAAATCAAACATTTATTGTGGAACTGGGATTCCTGGGAGTGCATTCTGATGAAGATCATCAAAGGTAAGTTAATATTTATAATGCTATTTATGACTAATGTTGACTGCGCAACATTGCGGATATTTCTTTTGGCTGGTTTGGGCTCTGAGCGCCGTACTCACATTATGCTTTTTCCGTTAAAAAAAAATCTGACACTGTGGTTGCATTAAAGACAAGTTAATCTATATTTTCATCAACATTTATAATGAGTATTTCTGTAAATTCATGTGGCTCTCTGCAAAATCACTGCATGTTTTGGAACTACTGAACATAACACGCCAATGTAAAATAAGATTTTTGGACATAAATATGAACTTTACCGAACAAAACTTACATGTATTGTGTAACATGAAGTCCTATAAGTGTCATCTGATGAAGATCATCAAAGGTTAGTGATTAATTTTATCTCTATTTCTGCTTTTTGTGACTCCTCTTTGGCTGGAAAAATGGCAGGGTTTTTCTGTGACTTGGTGGTGACCTAACATAATCGTTTGTGGAGCTTTCGCTGTAAAGCATTTTTTAAATCAGACACTGTGGCTGGATTAACGAGAATGTTATCTTTAAAATGGTGCCCAATACTTGTATGTTTGAGAAATTTGATTTATGAGATTTGTTGATTTGTATTTGGCGCCCTGCAATTTCATTGGCTGTTGGCGAGGGGTTCCGCTAGTGGAAGACTAGAGATTGGAAGAGGTAGGAGAAAGACGGAGAGAAGGTGAGATGAAAAGGAGAAGCCAAATCCAATCCGGCAGTACCTGGAGAGCTCTGGCAGCCAGGTAGATGCAGGCACATGCGATGGTTTCAGCTTGGAATCTCACAAACACGTTGGTCCTAAGGCTGTCATTCATGTAGTTCCTACAAGGACACAAGCAACATACAGAAACATAACACCATCTCCTCCCATAGCATTGTGTCCCTCCCCCAACAGACCAGATCACAGAAACACTGGTCTGAGCAGTCACCAGCTGGTCCTCAACAGCTAAAGGATGTGCAGGCTTGTTCCAGCTTGACCATGTTACATCAACCATGTGTTAGTGCAAGGGGTGAAACAAAAGCCTGCACAGTGCAGCTCTACAGGACCAGAGTTGGTGACCACTCAAATAAAGACAGTTATACATCTGAAATAGTAAAACACAAAACAGTATGGAGACTCTAGTTTAGCTTTGTCTCTCTCTCTCTCTCATCCATGTTGGTGTTGGGCTGGACATGCAGCGTCACAGATGAAAGCTTGTACACAGGACAGGACGAGTATCCAAGAGCCCAATACCATCTAAAGACAATACGGCACCCAAAACAAAAAAGTACACAAGTCCTATTCAGAGGTGGACATGCGTCCTACCATTCTCAGAGGACATGCCTGTCTAAAAGTATGCATGCAAACAGCAAGGGAATGCAGAGCAGACCGAGGTGACCAGAGACATACAGCAGCCCTTTACAATATGCAGCCATCGGCCAGATAGGTAATGACTTATCCCTTGGCAGAGAGGAGATGGACCGCAGATCAAGGATCCGATTGGACAGGTCAGACATGATGCTCTCGGCAGTTAAAGAGTCGCTAGGTAACCCTGAACTCCACATCAAAAGGCCAACACAAAGCTGCCATGTGTAGAACAGTGACGGTTGATGGAAGCTATCAGGGTTCAAGATGTTTTAAAGTGGGATTCCAATTGTAGCTAGTTGTCTTGAGTTTCAGTGACCATGATAAGCTATAGCTCAGGCATGACAACATCTGACAGACAACAGACATTTCAGACTGTCACCTAGCAAGCAGTCAGACAGAAACAGGAAAATGAGGGGTGACAGAACAGAAGACTGTTGGTGCAATCCTTTCCCACCCTATACAGATCCCACCCCAACGTGTACCCGTCAGGATTCAATGGAAGCTGGGTCTGATATGCAAAACCTAGCTTTACTGATGGAACAAACAAAAAAACTAGCTCTAAAGACATTGAAATCTAAACTTGTCTTCGCTGAATTCCCCATTCTGAGCCAGTCCTGGAGCGTGACCCTTGTGTGTGTGTGTGGGGGGTCAAATGATGTCAGATAGAGGCTGTCTGACTGTTGTCCTAAATGAAAAGCAGCACACACAAGGGTCCCCCAGAACAGACTCCCCCAGACTGGACGAGGGTTGGAACCTTAGACTATAGACAGCGACTACTGATTTTTTTTTAAATGGCCGGTGGAAATGGATGGGTGACGAGACAGGTCCTTGGTGTCAAAGCCTGAGCAGGATCATCCTGAAAGACATGTCTGGAGACCACATCAGTTTGTGAAAAATCAAACAGACAGTTCAACAGCACACTTTAACTACTGCATCAAAAAGGCATACCCAGAAAACGATCCAGTCAACAACAAAAAACTATGCTTACTTCGAATCTAAAGCAAGCAACTAGAAAAAAATATATGCTATTGTAGTTAGAGCTATCTATTTGGTTAAAAAACAAACAAAGAAAAAACAGTTTAACCTTGTAAGCACAAACCCAAAAAACACAAATCCTTCTGGACACCCCCAAGAGAAAACAAGACCATGTTGGCAGTTGGGAAAGGCCCGCCCCTTTCAGTGGATCTCGGGCAGAGAGCTCTCACTGGATTGGCTGTCTCCGAGAAGGGCAGCCAGCCAATGGGGGGAGCTTCCTGGGGTCATGTGGTTGGAGGAGCAGAGTTCAGAGGTTCTTTATGAGACTTACCAGCATGGACTACCCTTTAATCAAAGAGTAGAGAGAAAGGACAAAGTTAAACTGAGTTCCTTGGGCACCAGAATCAGACTATAAATAGCCAGGTGAAGGACAAGAGGAAAACAAACAGGTCTCAATAATGAATCCATCAGAGAAGAGAGGTTACAGAGGGGTGGAATCAGACGCAGGGTACCGGGTTAGTTCAGGTACAGGCCATGTACTTACCAGGCGGTCTGGACCAGAGTCTGGTTCTTCTCACATTCCAGGACTTGCAGGTACATGACAATGATCTGGAAGAAGACCAATTGACATTATGCAATAACCAACGCGGTTTCACAATCCCTAGACCGAAGAATGCAAACCACCAGCCTTGTGCTGAGAATTCAACAATGTTCTAGAACAACAACTACAGCGGTGTCATGCGAGTCACAGAAACCGTCACAGCCTTAACTGAACAGCAGTGTTAGTGGAGTCTGATAGGTTGGGCCTAAAGCTAATGCTGAGAGATAAATGTAGCTGTAACTGTTGAGTCAGAATAACACCGGTTGCAATGTATGAGAGTTGTGAGAGGTGTAACTGGGTCTCACCTTGTGCGGATGCTTGACGTGTACACAGAAGCCCAGCTCCTTCAGGATTCTCCGTTCAGCTTTGATCACTTGGTTTTTGGTATTAATGTAGTTCTGATCAAGAATCAATGAACTTGCACTCCTGCTTTATAAAAAGAATGAAAATAACCAAAAATGTTTCCCCCCCATCAAAAACAGACTAAAAGAAAGCACCCTTCTGCTTTCTTTGACTGGTTCTCTTTTCCCCTTGGACCAACTTAAAGCAACAGGCCCAAATTGAGTGTTTTTTTAGGGGTTTAGTTGGCTCCTGTGATTTCAGTGGAAGCTTTTGAGTCACACGGTCCAATGTCTGCCCGAAGTCACCACACATCACAGCTTTGACAGAAATATCAACAAACCCTAAACATGACCAAACCTGGGTGGAACTAGACTAGCCAATCAGTTCCTCACCTTGTATTGTTGTATTAGGAATAGAAATGGGACGCAAAAAATATATTCTCAACTTAGGTGATGACAAATACTGTGTAAAAGAAAATCAATTGGACTGACTTCAGTCATACAGTCACCCAATAAGGAAGCATTACAAGCCAAACATACACTTCACCACATTATGGAAAGAAAATCCTTAAGGTATGGGCCTACACTACGATTACCTACAAAACATGCACTTTAAAAAACTCATTGTAAGAAAATGGACCCACGAGACTAGAAATGTGAGTGGTGGCCAAAAACCCTTCCATTTACAGATCAAAACTCAGGTTTTTAAAGACAACAAATATACTCGACTTTGGACATCACTGTCTAGACTCGTACATGTACTGGGTGTAAAAAATATACATGTTGATGTACACTTTATTTAACTAGGAGAGTCACATTGAGATAGACGTGTTTTTCATCTGAACCCCAACAGCATAAACTTCTAAGAAGCGTGGAAAGGACCCTAGAATCTCTCTTATTAACCCAGATAAAAACCTGGAACTAATGCAGCACAGATCTCATCCCATTCGGTCCTGGTAGCTCCCAGTTAACACACAGAACCTGCCCACAACATTAAGGACGCCACAGCAGAAATTATATAAGTGTCCTGGCATTCCTATCTGGTACTCTGATATGATAATGGCAACAACGTGACTCTTTAGCTATCTGGTACTCTGATATGATAATGGCAACAACGTGACTCTTTAGCTATCTGGTACTCTGATATGACATGGTAATAACATGACTCTGTAGCTAATACCTCTGGGCACCAGATCTCAGTCAGAACTAAATACATTTTCTAACTGAACATTTACTAGATCACAAACATGATCAAAGTTACAATTAAAACGTGTATTTCATGGCACAAAAACAAGTTTGATTTACTAATTTCCTGACTTCAGTGGAGTCTAGACAGGATGACAAAAACATGTGACATGGAAAATGTGTACAGCTTCAGTTTGTGTTTCTAAGTTACTACACAAGCTGAAATCAGTCAGGTGGAATAGCTACATCTACTTCAGACTGACTTAAATTTAGCATACCATGGTCAATTTCCTCCAAACAAAATCTAAAAACACTAAAAAACAAGCACCTGAAGAACTCAGCTTATGTCCAGTCACAGGTGGTGATGTAGAGTAAAACAAACTCCACCAACCCAGCTCTTAAACATATTCTCTCCCCTCAATATTAAATCTAGATCGTGAACATATGCATATCAACAATTCAGCAAATATTCTAAGAGGAAAGAAAAAGGTGATATTTCTGTGAAAGCCACGAATGCCATTTGGTGAATGAGGGAGGTTGCTCTGTAGTACATACTGTATGTAGTGTTTGAGCTACATTACCACAGGATCCGCAAACACCCAAAGCTTAGACTGAGTCAAAGGAGTCCCCAAGGCTCCCAGCCTAGGACCTGCGGCCAACCTGTCCTCCCCGATCCCAGTGCACCGCAGTGACTCACACCACGGGCGTCTCCCAGGGGAGGGGGGGTGACACCTCGCTCATGGTTGTCATGCCGACTGCTTCATCTCTACGTACCATTCCACATCACCCAGGCTTTGGTAAATGTAGCTGGTCGCTGTTAGTTGGTTGCAAGGGAAAAGAGAACCCAAGTTAATACCACAGCCTTAGAATTGGAACTGAACAGATTATTCTGGTCAAAGAAAGACACTCGTCTAGCACAGTGTTGTCTTCTGGTGCCAAGTTGGTTTTTGTCTTGGCAAAGCAACACTTTAGGTTAGATGTGTTAATGCATCACCTTTCACTGAACTACTTGTCTATGTAGGTAGCTGTGAATATATTGCTGTAACTACCATTGATCAGAGATGAGGAAACTGAAACGTTTTAGAGTATGGTTTAGAGTACATGGATCAACAGAAGGTCACTGTCACATGAATACATCAGATTAACATCATGCAAGATACTGAAAACATAGTTACTAATTCATGTAATGCCAGATGAATACATTTGCCCTTTCACAAATGGTTGACGTACATTTAACAGAAATGAAGGAATGAAGGATAGTTTCTATATGGATGCTTACCTTTTGCCTCTGTGGCTCTGTTTTAAATGGTGAAAAACATTGATGACGTCTCTGAATCGTCTTGGTGCTTCCTCGATCTTGGACGCCAAGTTGACACAGGCCATAGCAACAATCTGGGGGACATGAATAGAATAACAGAACGTTAGCGTATGAAGCTAGATGTGGTTAGCTATCAAAACACTAACATTACTCTGGGGCCTTGCAATGATAAACACTTTATATAAAGTGGTAAGCTATATCAAATCAAATGTTAGATAGCTACAATCAGTTAGGAATGGTTTCAAACTTAAAACGGGCCTATGTGGGTTATGTGACAAACCAACTACTCTAACTTACAGTAAATGACAATATGGCCGCCAATGTAAACGTTCCCTCTTCGCACACCACCGGTGAGTCACAGATCGTTCCGTCTGTGAGTGTCGTAGCTAAACTAACTGTTGCTAAACAGCTGAAAGAGTCACTGACTTACCTCAAAACTGTGTTTGACAAACGATTTAGAGTAGAAAAAACGATGAAAAAGAACTTGACCCGTAGCCATTGCCACCTGTAATGTAAAGAACAAAATTACATTAGACGGAAGTATCGTTTATCGTGGAATTGAAAGCAGACATCCGCCATTTTGTCCTGGTCATCCAACAGCCCCGGATGTAATCGCTCTACACGTTTAAATTAAACTACTTCATTATATAAGTAACATTAGTATAACACAGATAATTGCGCTAAATAACACATCTGATTCAATAAATTGACCCGTCACTGACCAAGTTAGCCTACTAGATTACACTAATCAATAAATTAGCTAGCTGTGAGTTAGGCCTTGGCTTGGGTATTTCCCTTCCGTAGCCTCATTTTGACGGGTTATATAAACAAAGAGGTGAGTTCTAAAACAATGGCAACTATAGTAACCTAGTTATGTTTTTTAGATGTTGACGGTAATGGATTGACATTTGAGTGTTTACCTGTGGCAATCGTAGAAGAATACCAGCCGATTGAATTAGCTCACAACCCAGGATACGGAGGTCGGTCTCCGTGTGCAGGTCGAGGCCATCGAGCATAGACGGGGTTGGCTGAAGCCTTTCCTCCGGTATGAGAGAGTTGCTGATAGTGAGGTAAACTTCAGAGTAAACTCTGTCGCCTATAAGGATCCCATCGTTGTTCGTGGACGTGTTGGGAACGGCGGAGATTGGAACAGCGGCCATGTTCGCCACAAATGAAAGCATTGAACGACACAACAACGCAGAGAGCCTGGACAGCTTCACCGACCGAGAAAGGAGAGATGATCCAATCGATGACGTCAGCGCGCTGTTGAACTACGTACACAATACGTACACGGAACTTTGTGACAGGAATGAAATAGTTCCAATGAATCATACATTTGGCTGAAGTGCCTTACGGCATTTTTGTTACAATAGGCTATATAATATTAGTCATATCATTTTGCATACAATTTGGTCTGTAATCCCATGGGAATGGATGATGGAAAGGAGCAAGCAAGTCACTTAGCAAGCAAGTCACTTTTGGTAACTGTCTGGAATTGTCAATGACGATAATTCTGGGAACTCTTTTTTTAAATGCAGCGTTTGAACATATCCATCCGCCAGTCTTACTGCGACAATGTATACTGAACAAAAATATAAAGGCAATAGTGATCTCGTCAGGGTATGGATAATTGCCATGGATAAAATGCAATTGTGTTCGTTGTCCGAAGCATATGCCTGCCTTATCCATGGCCCAACTACCATTATGGGGCACTATTTTCATCAGTAAACCGCTTACCCACACGACGCCATAAACGTGGTCTTTGTTTGTGAGGCTAGTTGGATGTACTGCCAAATTCTCTAAAATGACGTTGGAGGCAGCTTGTGGTATAGAAATAAACATTAAATTCTCTGGTGGACATTCCTGCAATCAGCATGCCAATTGCACACTCCCTCAAAACTTGAGACATCTATGGCATTGTGTTGTGTGACAAAACTGCACATTTTAGAGTGGCCTTTTATTGTCCCCAGCACAACAAGGTGGACCTGTTTAATGATCATGCTGTTTAATCAGCTTCTTGATATGCCACACCAGTCAGGTGGATGGATTATTTTGGAGAAATGCTCACTAACAGGGATGTTAACAAATTTGTGCAGAAAAGTTAGAAGATAAAAAAAATTGTGCATATGGAACATTTCTGGGATCTTTTATTTCAGCTCATGAAACATGTTACATGTTGAATTTCTATTTTTGTTCAGGGTAGTTTGTTTTGTTCAGGGTAGTTTGTTCTGTTCAGGGTAGTTTGTTTTGTTCAGGGTAGTTTGTTTTGTTCAGGGTAGTTTGTTTTGTTCAGGGTAGTTTGTTTTGTTCAGGGTAGTTTGTTTTGTTCAGGGTAGTTTGTTTTGTTCAGGGTAGTTTGTTCTGTTCAGGGTAGTTTGTTCTGTTCAAGGTAGTTCGTTTTGTTCAGGGTAGTTTGTTTTGTTCAGGGTAGTTTGTTTTGTTCAGGGTAGTTTGTTTTGTTCAGGGTAGTTTGTTCTGTTCAGGGTAGTTTGTTCTGTTCAGGGTAGTTTGTTTTGTTCAGGGTAGTTTGTTCTGTTCAGGGTAGTTTGTTTTGTTCAGGGTAGTTTGTTCTGTTCAGGGTAGTTTGTTTTGTTCAAGGTAGTTTGTTCAGTGTAGTTTGAGACCTGCAGCCATTGCATGAGACAGAAGCTGTCAGACAGAAAAATGATTCCGCAGCGCGCTCTCTCACCAGTGAATTACGTTTGGTTCCTAGTTTGGTTCCTAGTGAATACACACGGCAGTAGAACATTTGAGGTGCAGGTACTCAGTTCCACGGCATTTCATCAAGCTATGACACCCACTATCTCAGATTGTTCTGACATGGTTTCTATAGTTAGTAACAGATACAATTAGCATTTCTGAAACATTATTTTGTTGAAATATAGTTTGATCTCTGACAGATTAAGCTAATTGATTGCACCCAAATTGGCAATTTTTAATGTATAGGATTCAGATAATATTCAATAATTTGTACCAAACTTCTTCCTACAAATGAGTAAGACATAAGGAATTCCCCCCAAATGGGCAAAAGTCACCCGTGGCCCCCCTATGCCAATCCAACCCCAACAACCACTATCACTATTCCCTGTGAAGCTGGTGATGCCCCCCTATGCCAATCCAACCCCAACAACCACTATCACTATCACTATTCCCTGTGCCAATCCAACCCCAACAACCACTATCACTATTCCCTGTGGTGGTGATGCCCCCCTATGCCAATCCAACCCCAACAACCACTATCACTATTCCCTGTGAAGCTGGTGATGCCCCCAACCACTATCACTATTCCAATCCAACCCCAACAACCACTATCACTATTCCCTGTGAAGCTGGTGATGCCCCCCTATGCCAATCCAACCCCAACAACCACTATCACTATTCCTGTGAAGCTGGTGATGCCCCCCTATGCCAATCCAACCCCAACAACCACTATCACTATTCCCTGTGAAGCTGGTGATGCCCCCCCCCTATGCCAATCCAACCCCAACAACCACTATCACTATTCCCTGTGAAGCTGGTGATGCCCCCCCCTATGCCAATCCAACCCCAACAACCACTATCACTATTCCCTGTGAAGCTGGTGATGCCCCCAACCACTATGCCAATCCAACCCCAACAACCACTATCACTATTCCCTGTGAAGCTGGTGATGCCCCCCTATGCCAATCCAACCCCAACAACCACTATCACTATTCCTGTGAAGCTGGTGATGCCCCCCCAATATGCCAATCCAACCCCAACAACCACTATCACTATTCCCTGTGAAGCTGGTGATGCCCCCCTATGCCAATCCAACCCCAACAACCACTATCACTATTCCCTGTGAAGCTGGTGATGCCCCCCTATGCCAATCCAACCCCAACAACCACTATCACTATTCCCTGTGAAGCTGGTGATGCCCCCCCCTATGCCAATCCAACCCCAACAACCACTATCACTATTCCATGTGAAGCTGGTGATGCCCCCCCCCTATGCCAATCCAACCCCAACAACCACTATCACTATTCCCTGTGAGCTGGTGATGCCCCCCCCCCTATGCCAATCCAACCCCAACAACCACTATCACTATTCCCTGTGAAGCTGGTGATGCCCCCCCCCCCTGCCAATCCAACCCCAACAACCACTATCACTATTCCCTGTGAAGCTGGTGATGCCACTATCACTGTTCCTGTGAGCTGGTGATGCCCAGTCCCCTATGCCAATCCAACCCCAACAACCACTATCACTATTCCCTGTGAAGCTGGTGATGCCCCCCCTATGCCAATCCAACCCCAACAACCACTATCACTATTCCCTGTGAAGCTGGTGATGCCCCCCTATGCCAATCCAACCCCAACAACCACTATCACTATTCCCTGTGAAGCTGGTGATGCCCCCCTATGCCAATCCAACCCCAACAACCACTATCACTATTCCCTGTGAAGCTGGTGATGCCCCCCCCTATGCCAATCCAACCCCAACAACCACTATCACTATTCCCTGTGAAGCTGGTGATGCCCGTCCCCCCCTATGCCAATCCAACCCCAACAACCACTATCACTATTCCCTGTGAAGCTGGTGATCCCCGTCCCCTGTTAATAACATACAGGCAGAAATAAACAGATTGTTCATTCAACAGATTGTCCTCATTAAACAGCTACATGGAGATAGAATGTTCCTCCATGCACATCCATTTGGCTGTCAGGGGTTGGTTGGCAGGTCCCTCACAGCGTACATCAGAAGACACACAGTGTGTCCTCTCCTCTCAGCCAGAAGCACTTAACACAAGTGTTGTTTGACCATAGCAGAACAGACCTGTCTGGGCATGGTTCAGAGTAGATCAGCTCGTATCAGTTTTTTAAGAGCTCCTGCAGGTATCCTCCTTTACTTTTCTATCATTTCCTGGATCTAATGTCTCGTAAAATCACAGAGGGATAGAAAAAAATATATAGATTAATTGGAGGAAGTCCATCATGGTATGCAAAGCCCTTGAGGTGTAGACGGCTACAATTTACGGATGCATGACTGTTTAGTATTACCAGCTGGTTGACTTTTCAAATAAAATGTATTGGTCACTTACACATATATAGCAGCTGTTACCATTCGGTTGACTTTTTGTTAATTTATTTATTTATTCATGAGCGTTTTGTATAATCAGTTGATTATCAGCCAGTAAGTTATCTAATATAGTAGTAGAGGCCCTATATAATGACTCTGTATATTAGAAGTCAACAGGTAGCACAGTGGTTGGTTTGCCATTACATGATGAAAGTCAATTTGACAACGTAATAGAAGGAAAGACAGACATATTGCTCTTTTAGCCAAAGGCTTCTACGTTGAAAGTTGAACACAGAATTATCCAACCGTCTGACACATCAGCAAAATTGTGTCGGGGCTCCAAAGTCAATGCTCAGGCAACAATTAGCAGAAGCGATACTGTATCACTCTGAAGCTAATGGTGACGCAGGATATGGATTGTACAAACAGCAGAGGGCGACAGAGTACAGACGATGGAAAGGTTTCTCAGTGAACGTGAAGACAGCGGTGTGTTCCTGCACACACACACACACATTGGTTGTTTGTGTGTAGTGGGAACCCAGAGTGGTGACCTTGGATGGTAGCCCTGAGCTGGCCTGATGTGTGTGTGTTGATCAGTGATTGTTAGCTGTGTGTGTGTGTTTTTGTGTGTCTGGGAGTGATGTTATGGCCTGATGTTGTTTAATGGGTGCGTGTGTGGTTACTAAGGTTACACACTGC
Organism: Oncorhynchus nerka; assembly: GCF_034236695.1. NCBI lineage: Eukaryota > Metazoa > Chordata > Actinopteri > Salmoniformes > Salmonidae > Oncorhynchus > Oncorhynchus nerka. The sequence goes on along the minus strand of NW_027039180.1, from coordinate 36,693 downwards.
TGTATGAGTGTGTGACCTTGCGTGTCACAGTGCATTCGGAAAGTATTCAGACCCCTTGACTTTTTCCACATTTTGTTATGTTACATCCTTATTCTAAAATGTGATCAAAAACATATGTTTCCTCTCCCATAGCGACAAAGTGAAAACAGGTTTTTCGATTTTTTTTGCAAATGTATTAAAAAAATAAAAGAGAAATACCTTATTTACATAATTATTCAGACCTTTTGCTATGAGACTCAAAAATTGAGCTCAGGTGCATCCTGTTTCCATTGATTATGCTTGAGATGTTTCTACAACTTGATTGGAGTCCACCTGTGGTCAATTCAATTGATTGGACATGATTTGGAAAGGCACACACCTGTCTATATAAGGTCCCACAGTTGACAGTGCATGTCAGAGCAAAAACCAAGCCATGAGGTCCAAGAAATTGTCCGTAGAGCTCCGAGACGAGATTGTGTTGATGTACAGATCTGGGGAAAGGTACCAAAACATTTCTGCAGCATTAAAGGTCTCCAAGACCACAGTGGCCTCCATCATTCTTAAATGGAAGAAGTTTGGAACGACAAAGACTCTTCCTAGAGCTGGCCGCCCAGCCAAACTGAGCAATCGAGGGAGAAGGGCCTTGGTAAGGGAGGTGACTAAAAACCCGATGGTCACTCCGACAGAGCGCCGTTGTTCCTCTGTGGAAATGGGAGAACCTTCCAGAAGGACAACCATCTCTGCACCAACAGGCCTTTATAGTAGAGTGGCTAGATGGAAGCCACTCCTCAGTAAAAGGCACATGCCAGCCCTTTTGGAGTTCACAAAGGCACCTAAAGACTCTCAGAACATGAGAAACAAGATTCTCTGGTCTGACGAAACCAAGATTGAACTCTTTGGCCTGAATACCAAGTGTCACGTCTGGAGGAAACCTGGCACCATCCCTACGGTGAAGCATAGTGGTGGCAACATCATGCTGTGGGGATGCTTTTCATGGACAGGGACTGGAAGACTAGTCAGGATCAAGGGAAAGATGAACGGAGCAAAGTACAGCGAGATCCTTGATGAAAACCTTCTCTAGAGCACTCAGTACCTCAGACTGTGGGCGAAGGTTCACCTTCCAACAGGACAATGACCCGAAGCACACAGCCTAGACAACGTGGCTTTGGGACAAGTCTCTGAATGTCCTTGAGTGGCCCAGCCAGAGCCCCGACTTGAACCCGATTGAACATCTCTGGAGAGACCTGAACATAGCTGTGCAGCGACGCTCCCCATCCAACCTGACAGAGCTTGAGAGGATCTGCAGAGAAGAATGGGAGAAACTCCCCAAATACAAGTGTGCCAAGCTTGTAGTATCATACCCAAGAGACTCAAGGCTGTAATCACTGCCAAAGGTACTTCAACAAAGTACTGAGTAAAGGGTCTGAATACTTATTTAAATGCGATATTTCAGTTTCGTATTTTGTATTTTGCAAAAATGTTTAAAAAAACCTGTTTTTGATTTGTCAATATGGATTATTGTGTGTAAAGCAGCAGTTAGGGCTTCCTAATGATGAACAAGGGGTTAGTCACACACACACACACACACACACACACACACACACACACACACACACACACACACACACAACACACAAATATTAACACACACACACACACAACACACAAACATTCACACACACACACACACACACACACACACACACACAACACACATTAACACACACTCACAACACACACACACATTAACACACACACACTAATACACCCACACTCACAACACACAAACATTAACACACACACACACACATTAACACACACACACACATTACTCCCTCACGTATGCTTTGGAGGAACCACCACTCAACACACTTAAATTCGCTGTTGACACATCTGCATGCCTCTTCTGCAATGATAATTACATATGAAAACACACACACAGACACACACTGTACATTATTTATAGTGAGGGATACCTGGAGAAAATCAGACCTCTCTGAAATGAAAATGGATGGCCCTCCGTTCACAATAATAAATATTTTCCCCGACCCTCCCCGAACGTTTTAAAAACCAGTGTCTAGTTGGAGAAACAGACACCTCACAAGTCAACTGGCAACTTCATTAAATACTACCCGCAAAACACAAGTCTCAACGTCAACAGTGAAGAGGCGATTCCGGGATGCTGGCCTTCTAGGCAGAGTTGCAAAGAAAAAGCCATATCTCAGACAAGCCAATAAAAATAAAAGATTAAGATGGTTAAAAGAACACAGACACTGGGCAGAGGAACTCTGCCTAGAAGGTCAGTGTCCCGGAATCGCCTCTTCACTGTTGACGTTGAGCCTGGTGTTTTGTGGGTACTCTTTAATGAAGCTGCCAGTTGGGAACTGTGAGGTGTCTGTTTCTCAAACTAAACACTCTAATGTACTTGTCCTCTTGCTCAGTTGTGCATCGGGGCCTCCCACTGCTCTTTCTATTCTGGTTAGTGGCAGTTTGCGCTGTTCTGTGAAGGGAGTAGTACACAGCATTGTATGAGATCTTCAGTTTTTGGCAATTTCTCGCATGGACTAGCCTTCATTTCTCAGAACAAGAATAGACTGACGAGTTTCAGATAAAGGTCTTTGTTTCTGCCCATTTTGAGCCTGTAATCAAGCCCAAAAATGCTGATGCTCCAGATACTCAACTAGTCTAAAGGCGGACAGTTTTATTGCTTCTTTAATCAGCACAGTTTCCAGCTGTGCTAACATAATTGCAAAAGGGTTTTCTAATGATCAATTAGAGTATTTGCTGAGTATTTGCAGAGTTCTTGATTATAGAACAGATTGCAGCTAGTGGAAATCTGCTCTGCTTCCAGCACACCTGTCTCCACTCACACAATCACATACACAGAGACTACTGGTGGAGTGGCGGCAGGTTAGGGAGGTCCAGGGTGAGAAGTAGAGGGCGTAGCAGGAGCAGATGTACCCCCCGATACTATCTGGCGCCCAACCGGGCTTATCTGTGTGTAGGGTATGGATATCACGTAAGAGTGAGGGGTCCAGAATGTGACAGCAGGGCACCCAGCAGCACGCCTCAGGCCCGTATCCCTCCCAGTGTGTGTAGGGTATGGATATCACGTAAGAGTGAGGGGTCCAGAATGTGACAGCAGGGCACCCAGCAGCATGCCTCAGGCCCGTATCCCTCCCAGTCCACCAGGTACTGCCAGCTTCGACCCCGATGGCGCATGTTCTGAAGCTGCTGGATGGTCATCGATGATCCGAGAGGTTGGCGGAGCTGCTGCAGGAGGAGACGGGGCTGGAGCAGCCAGGTTTAATCAGGGATACATGGAAGGTAGGGTGAAACCTGGGAGTTTCAGGCACACAACAGAGGGGTTAATGACACGGTTAATTGCAAAGGTACCGATGCATTGGGGGGAAGTTTCTTTGATGCTACCTTCAATGGGAGCCATACCTTTTGACTTGGGGTGTAGACTGGATCCGAGGCCCGGCAATGGTTGGCTTGGGACTAGGTCCTGTCGGAGGCATGAAGAGCAGCCCGGGCCTTCCTCCAGGTACGATGACATGGGCGCATGTGGTCCTGGACAGAGGGAACAGCAACCTCGACCTCTTGGGCGGGGAACAAGGAGGGTTGGTAACCCAGAGCACACTCGAAAGGTGACATACCTGACAAAGCATTGGTGAGGGTGTTGTGGGCATAGTCCACAGGTACATTACCCAAGATGACATAGCAGTCAGACGTCCTCGTCTTGTCGTGTCCTGTGTATATATATATATTTACACCTTTCTTCGCATATCTTTTATATATTTTATTTTCCAAAAACTCAACCTCAAACCACTCTCCTGCAACCCGCGTCATCAATTTAAAAAAATAAGTATTATTTGACCTCAAATCTGAAATCCACTATAGAAGCTAACCAGAAGCTAACCATAAACTAACCAGAAGCTAGCCAGAAGCTAACCAGAAGCTAACCATAAGCTAGCCAGATGCTAACCAGAAGCTAGCCAGTTTACTGGCTAACATTAGTATTCAGCTAACCACGATTTGTGGTCATCAGCTATTCTTTAGCTCGAAAATCTATCGCCAGTTTTGTACAACGCGACAACCTACTCCTCCTCTGTAGTGCCTAGCTCCACTCCACTCCTATTCCCCAGGCGCTCTCTTTTGAGGACTTCTGTAACCGTAATAGCCTTGGTTTCATGCATGTTATTAACATTAGAAGCCTCCTTCCTAAGTTTGTTTTATTCACTGCTTTAGCACACTCTGCCAACCTGGATGTTCTAGCCGTGTCTGAATCCTGGCTTAGGAAGACCACCAACAATTCTGAAATCTTCATCCCGAACGACAACATTTTCAGGCAAGATAGAATGGCCAAAGGGGGCGGTGTTGCAATCTACTGCAGAGATAGCCAGCAGAGTTCTGTCCTACTATCCAGGTATGTACCCAAACAATTTGAACTTCTACTTTTAAAAATTCACCTCTCTAAAAACAAGTCTCTCACCGTTGCCGCCTGCTATAGACCACCCTCTGCCCCCAGCTGTGCTCTGGACACCATATGTGAAGTGATTACCCCCCATCTATCTTCAGAGCTCGTGCTGCTAGGCGACCTAAACTGGAACATGCTTAACACCCCAGCCATCCTACAATCTAAGCTTGATGCCCTCAATCTCACACAAATTATCAATGAATCTACCAGGTACTTCCCCAAAGCCGTAAACATGGGCACCCTCATAGATATCATCCTAACCAACCTGCCCTCTAAATACACCTCTGCTGTTTTCAACCAAGATCTCAGCGATCACTGTCTCATTGCCTGCATCCGTAATGGATCAACAGTCAAACGACCTCCACTCATCACTGTCAAACGCTCCCTGAAACACTTCAGCGAGCAGGCCTTTCTAATCGACCTGGTATCCTGGAAGGATATTGATCTCATCCCGTCAGTAGAGGATGCCTGGTTATCTTTTTTAAATGCCTTCCTCACCATCTTAAATAAGCATGCCCCATTCAAGAAATTTAGAACCAGGAACAGATATAGCCCTTGGTTCTCTCCAGACCTGACTGCCCTTAACCAACACAAAAACATCCTATGGTGTTCTGCATTAGCATCGAACAGCCCCTGTGATATGCAACTTTTCAGGGAAGATAGAAACCAATATACACAGGCAGTTAGAAAAAAAAGGCTAGCTTTTTCAAGCAGAAATTTGCTTCCTGCAACACTAACTCAAAAAAGTTCTGGGACACTGTAAAGTCCATGGAGAATAAGAACACCTCCTCCCAGCTGCCCACTGCACTGAAGATAGGAAACACTGTCACCCCCGATAAATCCACTATAATTAAGCATTTCAATAAGCATTTTTCTGCGGCTGGCCATGCTTTCCACCTGGCTACCCCTACCCCGGTCAACAGCACTGCACCCCCACAGCAACTCGCCCAATCCTTCCCCATTTCTCCTTCTCCCAAATCCAGTCAGCTGATGTTCTGAAAGAGCTGCAAAATCGGGACCCTACAAATCAGCCGGGCTAGACAATCTGGACCCTTTCTTTCTAAAATGATCTGCCGAAATTGTTGCTACCCCTATTACTAGCCTGTTCAACCTCTCTTTTGAGTCGTCTGAGATTCCCAAAGATTGGAAAGCAGCTGCGGTCATCCCCTCTTCAAAGGGGGGACACTCTTGACCCAAACTGCTACAGACCTATATCTATCCTACCCTGCCTTTCTAAGGTCTTCGAAAGCCAAGTCAACAAACAGATTACAGACCATTTTGAATCCCACCATACCTTCTCCGCTATGCAATCTGGTTTCAGAGCTGGTCATGGGTGCACCTAAGCCACGCTCAAGGTCCTAAATGATATCTTAACCGCCATCGATAAGAAACAATACTGTGCAGCCGTATTCATTGACCTGACCAAGGCTGTCAATCACCACATCCTCATCGGCAGACTCGACAGCCTTGGTTTCTCAAATGATTGGCTCGCCTGGTTCACCAACTACTTCTCTGATAGAGTTCAGTGTGTCAAATCGGAGGGCCTGTTGTCCGGGCCTCTGGCAGTCTCTATGGGGGTGCCACAGGGTTCAATTCTTGGACCGACTCTCTTCCCTGTATACATCAATGATGTCGCTCTTGCTGCTGGTGAGTCTCTGATCCACCTCTATGCAGACGACACCATTCTGTATACTTCTGGCCCTTCTTTGGGCACTGTGTTAACAACCCTCCAGGCGAGCTTCAATGCCATTTAACTCTCCTTCCGTGGCCTCCAAATACAAGTAAAACTAAATGCATGCTCTTCAACTGATCGCTAACTGCACCTGCCCGCCTGTCCAACATCACTACTCTGGACGGCTCTGACTGAGAATATGTGGACAACTACAAATACCTAGGTGTCTGGTTAGACTGTAAATTCTCCTTCTAGACTCACATCAAACATCTCCAATCCAAAGTTAAATCTAGAATTGGCTTCCTTTTCGCAACAAAGCAGCCTTCACTCATGCTGCCAAACATACCCTTGTAAAACTGACCATCCTACCAATCCTCGACTTTGGCGATGTCATTTCCAAAATAGCCTCCAATACCCTACTCAATAAATTGGATGCAGTCTATCACAGTGCCATCCGTTTTGTCACCAAAGCCCCATATACTACCCACCACTGCAACCTGTACGCTCTCGTTGGCCTTCCTTCGCTTCATACTCGCCGCCAAACCCACTGGCTCCAGGTCATCTACAAGACCCTGCTAGGTAAAGTCCCCCCTTATCTCAGCTCACTGGTCACCATAGCAGTACCCACCTGTAGCACACGCTCCAGCAGGTATATATCTCTGGTCATCCCCAAAACCAATTCTTCCTTTGGCCGCCCCTCCTTCCAGTTCTCTGCTGCCAATGATTGGAACAAACTACAAAAATCTCTGAAAATGGAAACACTTATCTCCCTCACTAGCTTTAAGCACCAGCTGTCAGAGCAGCTCACAGATTACTGCACCTGTACATAGCCCATCTATAATTTATTCCAAACAACTACCTCTTTCCCTACTGTATTTATTTATTTATTTTGCTCCTTTGCACCCCATTATTTCTATCTCTACTTTGCACATTCTTCCACTGCAAATCAACAATTCCAATGTTTTACTTGCTATATTCTATTTACTTCGCCACCATGGCCTTTTTTTGCCTTTACCTCCCTTATCTCACCTCACATTGTATATAGACTTATTTTTCTACTGTATTATTGACTGTATGCTTGTTTTACTCCATGTGTAACTCTGTGTTGTTGTATATGTCGAACTGCTTTGCTTTATCTTGGCCAGGTCGCAATTGTAAATGAGAACTTGTTCTCAACTTGCCTACCTGGTTAAATAAAGGTGAAAAAATAAATAATAAAATAAATAGTCAACCCAGGGTAGCTGAGCACTCCAGGGGGAAGGGTTAGCAGAAGTCACACAGTGACATCTCCCTTTTGGCCCGGTCAGTCTGGCCATTGGTCTGGGAGTGATATCCAGAAGAAAGACTGACATTGATACCAAGAGCTGAACAGAAGGATCTCCATGCCTGGGAGGTAAACTGGGGTCCCCTGTCGGAAACGATGTCAGTGGGAATGCCATGCAAACTAGCAGGTCCGCAGTTTCCCTGGAGGATGGGAGTTTGGAGACAGGAATGAAGTGAGCCATTTTGGAAAATCTGTCAATAATGGTGAGGATAACGGAGTTACTGTTAGATGGGGGAAGGCCAGTGATGAAGTCCAGAGCTATGTGTGACAAGGGTTAACTGGGTAGAGAACGTAACAGACCGGAAGTGGGTTTAGTGGAGGTTTTGTTCCGGGCACATACTGAGCAGGCTGAGACAAACTCCCAGACATTGCCATGGTGGGCCACCAAAAATCACTGACGCAGGAAGGCGAGGGTCCGGTTCATACCAGGGTGACAGGTGAGGTGGGTAGAATGGGCCCCACTGAAGAACATCAGATCGAACAATCTGGAACAAACAGACCATTACTAGGACCATTACCCGGGTCAGGCTGGTTCTACTGAGCCTGGCGGATACGGGACTCAATCTCCCACGACTGCGGCAACGATGCAGGTGGATAGCACAATAGCTTCTGGCTCGGTATCCGTGTGGTTGGTGGTGAACTGGCAGGAGAGGGCATCAGGCTTGTTATTCCTCAAAATGGGGCAATAAGTGATTGTGAAATTATATCTACCGAAGAACAAGTCCCGCCTGGCTTGCCGGGAGTTCAGACGTTTGGCGGTCTGGATGTAGGACAGGTTTTTATGGTCAGTCCACACAGCCAGTGACACCATTCCTCAAGAGTGACTTCCAGGAGTACCCGGTGTCGTGTCTTTACTATCATTAACTGAAGACTGATAGTTTTTATCAAAGATTCTCTGTAATTAGTTACTATGCGATCAACTGATTAATCACGTAACTAATTAACTAGGAATTCGGGGCACCAAGGAATTGGTTATCATTTCCTAAAATAACTTTGAATTAATGAATTATTTACTTTACCTCACGTTAGTCTCATTCCAAACGTCGTAAATTGTTGGTTATCTACACGAACCCAGTCTTCACTATGAGTCATCCATACATCAATTGTCTTAAATCATTTATTTATTACTAACTAAGTCATTCACAGAAATGCATAAACAAACAAACAAGGTAAATGTGGTGATAGGAGGATGTGCCCTAGTGGGCGAAACCGGCATGGCGTCTTGTTAGACAAAAGGGAAGTGGGGTTGTCTAAGAAGTCACTACAAGGTGATAACTATAACAATTTAAAATGCTAATCCTTACACATGAACGCTCACTCAGTCGGGAACAATTGCAATCAATATATATATTTACGCTCAGTGTGTCGTCTTGATCGCTGGTGAAAAGTTCATTTCTTTTGTAGAATTGTCTGTCTCTCTCCCTCTCTCTCTAGGTTGTGGTTAGAGGGGATTGTTCAGAGTCATTATAGAATGGATGTTTCGGTGGTTGTCGTTATTCGCGTTCAATGATGCCCAATTCCTAGCTGCAGACTAGTAATCAATATCAAAGACTTGTTCTTATTCTGTCGGTATCGATAGTCTAAGAGTTTAACCACGTGCTATGGTTAAAAAGATTCAGCAATGGTCTACACCTTTAGCCGTCTCGTAATTGAGGTAAGCTTGGTCTTGTGATCATTTCTCAAAGTTGGGTTTTATTCGGAATGGCAGAAAAGGGCTGTCCCAGGATGTCTGACCCTAACTGGGCTCAGGGGCGGTCCTCTGATTTAGTTCAAATCCAATTCCATTAGATTATGTGGAAACTGATCTTTCCCTGGTGGTTTCCAGAGAGACCCAGGATGACAGGGACGGTTCTCACAGACATGGGCGAGGAGCTGTCCGTTGACACCTCGGTCCAGGAATCTCTCGTTGTCGGCCGAATCGAAGAGAACAGACAGAGGAAAAGCCGGGCTCTGCCACACAAGGTTGCCTTCAAGCATGGGTTTGGGGGAAGATGGGCAGGCGGTTTGGCTCGACAGTATATCCCCCACTACTGCCGAGACCCCTCTTTAGCTGGACGCAGGGAACAAGTGGAGACAAAGTGATCAACCTGGCCACAGTATAGGCAGCTCCTAGCGCTGATTCGCCGTTGTCTCTCCTCTGGAGAGAGATGGGCCCGGCCGAGCTGCATGGGTTCAGGTTCTGAAAGAGCCTTGGGAAGGGATGCTGTCGGAAAAGGAGGATAAGGCAATGAAGCAGATGTTATGGGGCATGCAACCCTACCTACCCTCTCCCTCCGACGCTCACAGAGACAGTTGTCGATGCGGATGGCGAGAGAGATGAGTTCATCAAGTCCATCAGTTACAACTTAACACACCAAGCCCTCCACTCTGATAAATAGCTTCATTATGGGCAACGTATTATGTTTATTAAAATAAATTATAGCAGTAACAAGCTTACCTCTGGTCCTCTTTTTCATCTTCATGCTCTCCCTCTCAAACTAAGCAGGACATCAGTAGGCCTCGTCCGCAAACACAGATATAGATTTTTTGGGGGGACGAAGCCTTTGACTTGAAGTGCCACAGCCATTGGTTAGGCAGCACAAACGGCTTTAGGCCTACATTAGCAAGAGCAGGGCAGGCCAGGGCTCATTATTGGGAAAGCCTATCCATTGCAGTGTGTAACGCAGTCTAGCCTAGTTTTATACACACCATCCCAGCAGAAAATAACTTTGAAAGGAAGTACATTTTCTTAGAAATATAACTTTGCTCTGTGCTTCTCCAAGCATGTTCTTCGTATTGTAAAGGCTATGGATCATTTGATTGAGACCACACCCAGTGAATGTGATATTGCGCGCCCAGCAGAGAATCAGGGATGAGGGGCAGCTTCGGGCAAAAAGGGTTCCAAAAGGGTTCTTCGACCGTCCCCATAGGAGAACCCTTTTTGGTTCCAGGTAGAACCCTTTTTGGTTCCAGGTAGAACCCTTTTTGGTTCCAGGTAGAACTCTTTTTAGTTCCATGTAGTGCCCTCTGTGTCATGGGTTTTAGGGTTTTAGATAGCACTTTTGGTTCTAAGGGTGTATGACGTTTAGTCAATTACAAATGGCATGACCCTCCCATGGACTAAATAAAAGATACTCAACCCTCCCCTTGACTGAAATTGAAAAAGCATGACCCTCCCATGGACTAAATAAAAGATACTCAACCCTCCCCTTGACTGAAATTGAAAAAGCATGACCCTCCCCATTTTCCTCTGGGTAACAATTGTGTAAATGTTGACCGCTCCCTAAGCAAGCCTTAGTGGGACTGTCCCAGTGTGAGAACAGCAGTGGCCATTCACACTGCATCCCTCTCCTTCACACGCACTGAGACACAGACGTACATACAAGGCCACCCATTACATGTCCACAATCACAGGCAGAAAGAGAGAGAGGGCAGAGAGAGAGACAGAGAGATAGAGTGAGGGAGAGAGAAAGAGAGAGATATAGAGAGCGAGGGAGAGAGAGAGAGATATATAGAGAGAGAGAGAAATATAGAGAGAGAAGGAGAGAGCGAGGTAGAGAGTGAGGGAGAGAGAAAGAGAGAGATATAGAGAGTGAGGGAGAGAGAGAGAGATATATAGAGAGAGAGAGAAATATAGAGAGAGAAGGAGAGAGCGAGGTAGAGAGTGAGGGAGAGAGAAAGAGAGAGAGATAGAGAGCAGGGGGGAGAGAGAGAGAGTTATAGAGAGAGAGAGAGAAATATAGGGAGAGAAGGAGAGAGCGAGGTAGAGAGTGAGGGAGAGAGAAAGAGAGAGAGAAAGAGAGGGAGGGAGAGAGGGAGAGAGAGAGAGAGAGAGAGAGAGCGAGGGAGAGAGAGAGTGAGGGAGGG